>NC_061513.1:274067641-274367641 GCF_022539505.1 Lolium rigidum | reverse complement strand
ACCTTGTCCTAATTAGCTTGGACTACCGGATCATCGCAATGCACATGTTTTAACCAAGTGTCACAATGGGGTACCTCCATGCCGCCTGTACAAGGGTCTAAGGAGAAAGCTCGCATTTTGGATTTCTCGCATTTGATTATTCTCAACTTAGACATCCATACCGGGACAACATGGACAACAGATAATGGACTCCTCTTTAATGCATAAGCATGTAGCAACAATTATTATTCTCATATGAGATTGAGGATATGTGTCCAAAACTGAAACTTCCACCATGATTCATGGCTTTAGTTGGCGGCCCAATGCTCTTCTCTAACAATATGCATGCTCTAACCATTAAGGTGGTAGATCTCTCTTACTTCAGACAAGACGGACATGCATAGCAACTCACATGATATTCAACAAAGAATAGTTGATGGCGTCCCCAGAAACATGGTTATCGCACAACAAGCAACTTAATAAGAGATAAAGTGCATAAGTACATATTCAATACCACAATAGTTTTTAAGGCTATTCTGTCCCATGAGCTATATATTGCAAAGGCGAATGATGGAATTTTAAAGGTAGCACTCAAGCAATTTACTTTGGAATGGCGGAAAAATACCATGTAGTAGGTAGGTATGGTGGACACAATTGGCATAGTGGTTGGCTCAAGGATTTTGGATGCATGAGAAGTATTCCCTCTCGATACAAGGTTTAGGCTAGCAAGGTTATTTGAAACAAACACAAGGATGAACCGGTGCAGCAAAACTCACATAAAAGACATATTGAAAACATTATAAAACTCTACACCGTCTTCCTTGTTGTTCAAAACTCAATACTAGAAATTATCTAGACCTTAGAGAGACCAAATATGCAAACCAAATTTTAGCAAGCTCTATGTATTTCTTCATTAATGGGTGCAAAGTATATGATGCAAGAGCTTAAACATGAGCACAACAATTGCCAAGTATCACATTACCCAAGACATTTTTAGAACTACTACATGTAGCATTTTCCAATTCCAACCATATAACAATTTAACGAAGAAGAAACTTCGCCTTGAACATTATGAGTAAAGCCTAAGGACATATTTGTCCATATGCAACAGCGGAGCGTGTCTCTCTCCCACACAAAGAATGCTAGGATCCAACTTTATTCAAACAAAACAAAAACTAAAGCAAACCGACGCTCCAAGCAAAGTGCATAAGATGTGACGGAATAAAAATGTAGTTTCGGGGGAGGAACCTCGATGATGTTGTCGATGAAGAAGGGGATGCCTTGGGCATCCCCAAGCTTAGACGCTTGAGTCTTCTTAAAATATGCAGGGGTGAACCACGGGGGCATCCCCAAGCTTAGAGCTTTCACTCCTCTTGATCATAGTATATCATACTCCTCTCTTGATCCTTGAAAACTTCCTTCACACCAAACTTCGAGCAAACTCATTAGAGGGTTAGTGCACAATAAAAATTTACATGTTCAGAGGTGACACAATCATTCTTTACACTTCTGGACATTGCATAAAGCTACTGGACATTAATGGATCAAAGAAATTTATCCAACATAGCAAAAGAGGCAATGCGAAATAAAAGGCAGAATCTGTCAAAACAGAACAGTTCGTAAAGACGAATTTTAAAATGGCACCAGACTTGCTCAAATGGAAAAACTCAAAACTAATGAAAGTTGCGTACATATCTGAGGATCACTTACGTAAATTGGCATAATTTTCTGAGTTTCCTACAGAGAATTAGGCCCAGATTCGTGACAGCAAAGAAATCTGTCTCTCGCGCGAGTAATCCAAATCTAGTATGAACCTTACTATAGAGACTTTACTTGGCACAAAAACATGATAAGGAGAGGTTGCTACAGTAGTAAACAACTTCCAAGACTCAAATATAAAACAAAGTGCTGTAGTAAAAACAATGGGTTGTCTCCCATAAGCGCTTTTCTTTAACGCCTTTCAGCTAGGCGCAGAAAGTGTATATCAAGTATTATCAAGAGATGAAGCATTTTCAGCGGGGTTTGGAGTTTTCTCAACTAAGCATAGTATATTGGATACATAAGTTTCAGCGTCTCCCTTTTCATTAGTCTTGGGCTTGCTATTCTCATCGAACAAATTTTCGGGAACAAGCCAAGCATAGTTATCTTCTAGTGCATCATTCATAGCTAGGAGTTTACATGGTATTGGTGCTTTGATCTCCCCACCATCATTAATATTATTAGTGTACCTTATTCTATCCATGTCCATTTTTTCAAGGAGACCAACAAAATTAGTACGAGAACCTAGCATATTAAATTTAGCAAAGACCTTTCTAGCCTCTCTTGCTAGACCACCAAATTCTCTAAGAAGGGTTTCTAAAACAAAATCTTTCTTTTCCCCTTCTTCCATATCACCGAGTGTAAGGAACATGTGTTGGATTATAGGATTGAGATTAACAAATTTAGTTTCCAACATACGAACTAAAGCAGCAGCAGCAATTTCATAGGTAGGTGCAAGTTCTACCAAGTGTCTATCTTCAAAATCTTCAGTAGTACTAACATGACTGAAAAATTCTTCTATATTAATTCTCCCAACTATAGACCCACGTCCTACCGGTATGTCCTTTGTGGTAAAATTAAAAGGAAACATAATGAAATAAGTAAAGTAAATGCAGGTAACTAATTTTTTTTGTGTTTTTGATATAGAGAGCAAGACAATAAATAAAGTAAAACTAGCAACTAATTTTTTTGTGTTTTGTTTAAGTGCAGCAAACAAAGTAGTAAATAAAATAAAGCAAGACAAAAACAAAGTAAAGAGATTGAGAAGTGGAGACTCCCCTTGCAGCGTGTCTTGATCTCCCCGGCAACGGCGCCAGAAAATATGCTTGATGCGCGTAGATGTACACGTCCGTTGGGAACCCCAAGAGGAAGGTATGATGCGCACAGCGGCAAGTTTTCCCTCGTAAAGAAACCAAGGTTTATCGAACCAGGAGGAGCCAAGAAGCACGTTGAAGGTTGATGGCGGCGGGATGTAGTGCGGCGCAACACCGGGATTCCGGCGCCAACGTGGAACCTGCACAACACAAACCAAGTACTTTGTCCCAACGAAACAGTGAGGTTGTCAATCTCACCGGCTTGCTGTAACAAAGGATTAAACGTATTGTGTGGAAGATGATTGTTTGCAAGAAAACAATAAAGAACAAGTATTGCAGTAGATTTGTATTTCAGTATAAAGGAATGGACCGGGGTCCACAGTTCACTAGAGGTGTCTCTCCCATAAGATAAATAGCATGTTGGGTGAACAAATTACAGTCGGGCAATTGACAAATAGAGAGGGCACCGCGATGCACATACATGGCATGATAAATATAGTGAGATTTAATTGGGCATTACGACAAAGTACATAGACCGCCATCCAACTGCATCTATGCCTAAAAAGTCCACCTTCAGATTATCATCCGAACCCCTTCCAGTATTAAGTTGCAAAGCAACAGACAATTGCATTAAGTATGGTGCGTAATGTAATCAACAACTACATCCTTAGACATAGAATCAATGTTTTATCCCTAGTGGCAACAGCACAACACAACCTTAGAACTTTCTGTCACTGTCCCATGTATCAATGTAGGCATGAACCCACTATCTAGCATAAATACTCCCTCTTGGAGTTAAGAGTACAAACTTGGCCAGAGCCTCTACTAATAACGGAGAGCATGCAAGATCATAAACAACACATAGGTAATAGATTGATAATCACCATAACATAGTATTCTCTATCCATCGGATCCCGACAAACACAACATATAGAATTACGGATAGATGATCTTGATCATGTTAGGCAGCTCACAAGATCCAACAATGAAGCACAATTAGGAGAAGACAACCATCTAGCTACTGCTATGGACCCATAGTCCAGGGGGTGAACTACTCACTCATCACTCCGGAGGCGACCATGGCGGTGTAGAGTCCTCCGGGAGATGAATCCCCTCTCCGGCAGGGTGCCGGAGGCGATCTCCTGAATCCCCCGAGATGGGATTGGCGGCGGCTGCGTCTCTGGAAGGTTTTCCGTATCGTGGCTCTCGGTACTGGGGGTTTCGCGACGGAGGCTATTTGTAGGCGAAAGGGTAGGTCAAGAGGCGGCGCGAGGGGCCCACACCATAGGCCGGCGCGGCCAGGGCCTGGGCCGCGCCGCCCTGTGGTGTCGCCACCTCGTGGCCCCACTTCGACTCTCCTTCGGTCTTCTGGAAGCACCGTGGAAAAATAGGGACCTGGGTCTTGATTTCGTCCGATTCCGAGAATATTTCCTTACTAGGATTTCTGAAACCAAAAATAGCAGAAAACAGCAACTGGCTCTTCGGCATCTTGTTAATAGGTTAGTTCCAGAAAATGCACGAATATGACATAAAGTGTGCATATAACATGTAGATATCATCAATAATGAAGCATGGAACATAAGAAATTATCGATACGTTGGAGACGTATCACGGATCAAGCCGAGTTTGATCAAATGATCATTGATACCGACGCCCAAGCGCTCAGTAAGTACTTGTTTTCTCTTGCTTGCCAGTTCGCATTTTCTGGCGGTGTATCTTCATACCGTTCTCTTTTTCTTTTCTTCCAGAGTTCTTCCCGGACTCCCAAGCGCACGCGCATGCAAAGGTCACCATGTTGCGGGCTGAGAACGTTGTTCGCAACCCCGATGCTCCCTGGAACGCATATGACCACCTTGTTGCGCTGCACACCAGGATCACACACATGAGGGTCGTCGACCGGCATCTTAACGAGCTGCCGGAAGTCGCCCTCCAGATTTTCAAGTTCCTGTGGCCTGGGGAGCCCGTGCCGGACAACCTCACCCTCCTCGCTCAGCGGCTCAAAGATGCCAGTAGAAGGTTCAGCGAGTGGCGGCATTCCTCGGCGCGTGCCGGGGCAGACGCAGCACTTCGTGTTGCTTGCTCATGGTATGAAGAGCTTGATCTAGACGCCTTGCACAGCCTTCGCGGGAATGCTCCTACAGACACGGTCCCTGAGAAGACCGCCAAGCGCCGCGATCGTGCTTACCGGGTTGCCCAGTTTGCCTCTACCAGCACCTTCATTCCTCCTCCAGCTGATATCGAAGACGAATTCACTGACGACGAGGAGGAGGAAGAAGAAGCCGGAGAGGACGAGGTTGAAACCGAGGCGGAGGTCCTTAAGGAACCGACTGGCAACATTCCGGAACCAGCCCCTGAAGCGCCAGCTGCCCCAGAAGTGCCTGTGCAAGCCCCTCAAGCCCCTGTGAACCCCCAGCAAGCCCCGGAGAGCTCATCTCCATTATATCAGTGAACTGTTACCCTGTCTCATCAAAAACAATTGTCGTTAAATTTCCCCCGGTATGCCGGGGTGGGATGATGTATGATACTTAAGTCCTCTTGGTTGTGTGAACCGAAGTAGTTGTTAGGTTTGCACACTTGACTTTTAAGCTTATATGCATTCCGGTATCTTGTGTGATTTAAACCTTGTCGGTTTGTTTTGTTTCGCTTTGATCTTGCACTGTGAAGATTCCGGATTCGTTCCCGAATTCAGTCCGATGCACGCTTGGTTCTTTTGCTTTGGCTCTGTCTACCTCTTTTGGGTGTTTGACGTATGAGACTCAAAGTTCTTTTGCCAAGCAAGCATTTTCTTGAACTTAGAAAAAATTCGAAATTTTTCACAAAAAACCGGTATAACCGGGGTTAGTCAAATTTTATTCTGGATTGTTTGCTTTCGGTTTCTTTTTCATTTTTCACGTGCTTAGAGCCTTCCGGTTTATCTTGCTTGCCATGAAGCCGGGTTGCGGACAGCAGCTAAGTCGAAGACTCCTTTAGGTTTAGCACGTTACTAAACCGGAAAGGAAAGTTTCCAACAATCAAACCGGTATACGGGAAAAAATAAACATATTCCATGCAAGTTTGGTAGAGGCAGTCCCCGAGATACATTCGAGGTGCCGGCATCTTTATTCACAGTAAATAAGGTACAAAAAGGAACTCCTGACACCACATCTTCAGGAATAGAAAGGGCGAAGCAAAGCTATGTTCCACGGGCGCTTAGTTTCTACTCCTGACCTGTCCTTCTTTCCTTCTTTCGATTCCTGTGCGTCAATTAGGTAGTAGGCATCATTGTGTAGAGCCTTGCTCACAATGAAAGGCCCTTCCCACGGAGGTGAGAGTTTGTGGCGTCCCTCAGTGCGCTGCACTAGACGTAGCACCAGGTCACCTTCCCGGAATACCCTCGGGTTTACCTTCCGGCTATGATAGCGTCTGAGGTTTTGTTGGTATATGGCCGATCTTGCCAAAGCCAGCTCTCTTTGTTCCTCGAGCAAATCAACATCATTTTCTCAGGCCTCTTTTACCTGTTCTTCGGTATAAAGCTGGACTCGTGGTGAGTCATGGATGATGTCGGTTGGTATGACCGCTTCTGCTCCATATACCATAAAGAATGGTGTGTATCCGGTAGACCGGTTTGGTGTGGTTCTTATGCTCCACAGTATGCGATGGTAGCTCATCAAACCAACACCCAGGCGTTTTTTCGAGTGGCTCGATAAGCCTCGGTTTGATACCGGAAAGCACAAGTGCGTTCGTTCTTTCAACTTGCCCATTTCCCTGTGGGTGTGCCACTGAGCAAACATCCAACCGGATGTTGTTATCATCACAGAACCACTTAAACTCTCCTTGAGCAAAGTTCGTTCCGTTGTCAGTGATGATGCTATGCGGGTATCCATACCGCAATATGACATCTTTCAAGAATTTCACAGCGGTGTGTCCATCACACTTTCCGATTGGCTTAACCTCTAGCCACTTGGTAAATTTATCCACCATCACCAAGATGTGAGTCATGTTTCCTCTTACCGTTTTGAATGGTCCAACCATGTACAGGCACCAAACAGCGAATGGCCAAGTTATCGGTATCGTTTTTTAACCGGATGCTGGGGTATGACTTTGCTTGGCGTACCTCTGGCACCCATTGCACTTCCGGACCAAGTCCTCAGCATCTTCCAAAGCTGTGGGCCAATAGAACCCATGCCGGAACACTTTTTCCACCAGCGCCCTGGATGAGGCATGGTGCCCGCACTCTCCTTGGTGAATTTCTATGAGCATCTCTCTTCCTTCTTCCGGTTCCACACATCGTTGGAGGACACCGGTAACACTTCTTTTGTACATTTCACCGTTGATGATGGTATATGCCTTGGACCTCCTTTGGATTCTTCTTGATTCGGTTTTATCGGCCGGTAAGCCGCCGTTGATCAGGAATTCCTTAATAGGTTTTACCCAGGTTGGCGCTTCCCGAACCACGAAAACTGGTACATCAACCTCCATGTAATCCACCAGCATGGTTTCCTCCGGTTTCGATCCCAAAGTCTCCGGGTCGGCTGGAGCAGTCCCCGTGTTTCTCTCATCAATGTCCATTGGCACAATGTGAGATTCTGGTACAAAAATTGATTCCGATTCCGGACTGGGTTTGATTGATGGCTTCCTTAGGTGAGCCAATGCTATTCCGGGAGGAATTCCTTGCCTGGACGAGCCTAGCTTAGACAGTGTGTCCGTGGCTTCGTTTTCTGCCCGTGGCACATGGTGAAACTCGCACCCTTCGAAGAATCCGGCAACTTTTTGCACATGGAACCGGTATGCGGCCATGTTGGCATCTTTCGCATCCCAATCTCCGGAACACTGCTGTACCACCAGATCTGAATCGCCGTAGCAAATGATCCGGTGTACGCCGACTTCTTTTGCGACCTTGAGCCCATGGACCAAAGCTTCGTACTCAGCGACATTGTTTGATGCCCTGAAGTGTATCTGCAACACGTATCTCAAGTAATCTCCTTTTGGTGAGGTGAGAACCACTCCCGCACCGAGACCCTCCTTGAGTTTGGATCCGTCAAAGTGCATCTTCCAGTAATCCACTTCCGGTTTAGGTGGCTTATATTGCATTTCCGCCCAATCAACCAGGAAATCCGCCAAAGCTTGTGACTTTATGGCGTCTCGTCTCTCGTAAGCCGGTACGTACGGTGACAGCTGAATTGCCCATTTGGCAATCCGGCCGCTGGCATCCTTGTTGCCGATGATCTCCGAGATAGGTGCTTTGCTTACCACCTTCATCGGATGCTCCTCAAAATAGTGTTTGAGCTTAGTGGCGGCCATAAACACGCCGTAAGTCATTTTCTGGAAGTGGGGGTAGTTTTGCTTTGAGAGGGAGAGCACCTCGCTCAGGTAGTATACCGGCCTTTGCACAGTTTTTCCTTCCTCCTCTCTTTCTACCACAACCACAACACTCACAACCCGGTTTGTTGCTGCGATGTAGAGCAACATTGGTTCCCTTTCCAAAGGTGAAGCCAACACCGGAGCCGAGGCTAGCATTTGCTTTAGCTCTCTGAACACTGCGTCTGCCTGCGGGGTCCAGACGAAAGTATCCGATTTTCTCATTAAGGCATACAGCGGTAAAGCTTTCTCTCCTAACCGGCTTATGAACCGGCTTAACGATGCCAAGCTCCTGGTAAATTTCTGCACGTCCTTAAGGTCTTGAGGTATAGTCATTCTTTCAATGGCTCGAATTTTTACCGGGTTCACCTCTATACCGCGGCTTGATACCAAGAAACCGAGTAGCTTTCCGGCAGGAACGCCGAAAGTGCATTTTGCCGGATTAAGTTTCATCCGGAACCTTCGCAAGTTATCAAATGTTTGTCTCAGATAATCGATTAAGGTGTCTTTTACCTTTGTTTTTATTACGACATCGTCTACATAGACTTGCACGTTTTTACCGATTTGATCGAATAAGCATTTTTGCATACAGCGCTGGTATGTTGCGCCGGCATTTCTCAAACCAAAAGGCATAGTGACATAGCAATAAGCCCCGTGCGGGGTAATGAATGCAGTCTTTATTTGATCTTTCTTTTTCAGGGGAATTTGATGGAAACCGGAATATGCATCCAGAAAAGACAACAGATCACAACCGGCAGTGGAATCGATCACCTGATCAATCCGGGGTAACGGGAATGGATCTTTTGGGCACGCCTTGTTCAGGTTGGTGTAGTCAATGCACATGCGCCACACCTTTGGAGCCTTGGGGTCTTCCTCTTTCTTCTTCTCGACTAGCACCGGATTGGCCAGCCACTCAGTGTGCAGTACCTCCACAATGAAACCGGAAACCAGCAACTTGGTCACTTCTTCTCCAATGATCTTTCTCCTATCTTCAGCAAACCGGCGCAAAGGTTGTCTCACCGGCTTCGCGTCCTTCCGGACATTCAGAGAGTGCTCAGCCAACTCCCTCGGCACACCCACCAAGTCATCAGTAGACCAGGCCAAAATGTTCCGATTCTCACGGAGGAAGTTGACGAGCGCGCTTTCCTATGCCTCGCTCAGGCCGGCACCGATGCGGATAGTGCGCTCTGGGTAAGCCGGATCCAGCACAATGTCCTTTGTTTCCTTGGTTGGCTTGAAAGCCGGTGCGCCCAGGTTGGCACTCATTGCCGCTAAGTTTAGCTGGGAAGACTGAGCCAGCGCGACTGCGGTTTGTATCCTTCTTTTTTCTTCCGCTATCACCAGCGATTCGGCCAGATTCAATCCGGCGGATGCAGTTTCCAGTGACACTTTGTAGTTGCCCACCACAGTTAAGGGTCCATTGGGTGCCAGCATCTTCATCTTGAGGTATGCGGTATGAGTTGAGGCCATGAACCTTGCCAATGCCGGTCTCCCCAGTAGTGCATGGTAAGGGCTGTCGAGGTCAACCACTTCGAACAGAATGTTTTCAACGCGACAATTGTCACGCCCTCCGAACAGCACATCAACCCGAACCTTGCCCATTGGCGAACAGGACAATCCTGGAACGATGCCGTGGAAAGTCGTGTGAGTTGGCTCCAGCATGTTTGGTGTTATGCCGAGCGTATGCATGGTGTGCCGGTACATGATGTTTATGCTGCTACCATTGTCCACCAGCACCTTGCTGAACCGGACCCGCGTCGATGGCCCATGCATGATTGGATCCACTATCAAGGCATATCCGCCCGGATTCGGCATCACTTTCGGATGATCTTTAAACGACCAGGTGATTTCCTGATCTGACCACAGCATATACTTTGGTACTGCCGGTATCACCGCGTTCACTTCCATGGAACGGCGATGCACACTTTGCCGGTCTCTTGGCTCTGTTACGAACACGACACAGCACAAGTCCGGTTCCTCGTAAACATTTCGGCCCAAAGGTGCCGGCGGTGGTGCTTGGTTATTGCCATGTGCCACCTGGTGAACTTCTTGTTGCTGCTGCGGCCGGTTTGGCTGAGCAAAAACCGGTTGCGCATTTGCCCCGGTTAACGGTGGCGGTGGCGGCAACTTTTCGAAACCTCGGTCTCTGGCATCTTTCATCACGCCTCTCTCCATCAACCTCTTGGTCCAGGAGCAATCTTTTGTTAAATGGTTCGCCGGTCTTGCCGGATTCGGTGTGTGCCAGCGGCACGGCTAATCCATAGCGGATTCCATGGTATACTTTTCCTGATCTTGCCACGGTTTCTTCTCAACCCATTGCTTTTTTGGACCCGCCCATGGCTGCGATCCGGTTTTCTGTCTTTGGCTCCCGCCGGCACTGGAATTGTCCTGCACCGCGGCCACTTGTTGCATTCTGTACCTCCTATCCGGAAAGTCTTCCCTTCTTTTGTTATGGTGGTTATTCCGGTACTGATCCTGACGTGGCTGGCTTCTTTGCACCGGATCAGCCTGGACTGCCGGTTGCATCGGATCTCCCAGTGCGTAGCTGTCTGCTACACGTATCATCTCAGCCAAGGTCGTTGGCATGTTTCTTTGCAACTTCTGCCACAGCGCTGAGCCTCTTCGGCACCCATTGCAGAACCAGGCAATAGCTTGTGCTTCTATCACGCCTTCGCAAGAGTTTCGTGTGGAGTTCCACCGGGTTAGATAATCCCGGTCTGTTTCATTCTCGCGCTGCTGGCATAACGCGAGCTGCTGCGGTCTGTTTGGCCTCCGGTATGTACTGCTGAAGTTGCTCACAAACGCTTCTTCGAAATCAAGCCAGCCATTTATGCTTCCCTTTGGCAAATTTTTAAGCCAAATGCGTGCTGGTCCTACCAGGAAAGACGGTATGATTCTCACCGCCCAACGCTGGTTTCCTCCGCCAGTCGTGGTTCCTCCGCCACCAGCAACGTATACTGCGGTCACATAGTCCGCAAGCCAATCTTCTAGCTTAGTGGTACCGTCGTATGTTTTTGTGTCACGGGGCAACTGAAAGTTGCGTACCGGTGGTTCTTCCCTCATGATCCGCGGACCAAAACATTGCGGACCCGGCGGACCCTCGGCTTTGATCATTTCGGATAGGTATACTCTGTCCAGCTTGTGCCTCGCATCCCGGTCTGGCAGGCACCTTTCTCCAACACGTTCCCCCAATGGGTTCCGGTAAGCTCCGATCCTTTCCATTCCGGAATCAGCTTCATCATATTGTTCCGGTATCATAGCTTTTCCGCGTTGGTACCTTGGTGGTGGAACTTCATCAGCATAAACTGCTCTAGCTGCTCGATAGTTTTTCCTGGTATCACCTTTACCGGCATAAGCGTTTCCGGCGTAGCCATTTCCGGCATAGCCACGACCTGCCCCTTGGCTTTTTCTACCGGCATCGTGTTGCCCGGCTTGTTGTTTTCCGGCCAGAACTGGATCATACACAGTCATCTGCTGTGCATTTGCATCTTTTTATCTTCTTCTGTCGGGATGGGGGGACGATGCCTGCCCATGCGACTTGCTTCCGGCATTCTTTGCCGAGCGAATCGATTTTGACGCTGCAGCTGCTTTGTTAATTCGAGCTAGCTCAGCATTTTGTGCCTCAATCATGTCAAGCAACTCTCTGACTCGATCTTGCTGTTTTGCTAAAGCCTCGCCCGAGAGCGATTCACACATCTCTACTGCAGCCCTAGCAGCTTTTATCGTTTTATCCGGACTGCTGTACTTAGGTTTCTCTACCATGCTCAAAGATACCGACGCACTCTTACCGGGAAGAACCTCCCGGCGCAGATCCTGATCTAGGTTGCGACCTCTAAGCTGGTTTCCAGCTACTCTAGCAGGGTTTGCGCTAACAGAAGCAAAGCCATGGGCAGCGTTGTACTCACGTAGGGTCAGGTTGAGCTCTTGCTGGGCCTTGACGATGTTAGCTGCACCGGAGAGCAGCTTCTGCCGTTGCGCCTCCATCTCGACCTGGGTGGCCGCGGCGTCGGTGTTCTGCGTGATGGGCGTAGCCAACACGCTCATGGCCGCTTGTAGCGGGGCCGCTTCCGGTGGCACGGTAGAAGTTCTGGCGACGATCTCGTCGCGCTCGGTTGGAGGCTTGGTTGTGCGCGTGGACTTGGTTAGCCCAGCGCCTTCCGCTGCAGCTTCCTTGCCGGTGTCTCCTACACCAGCCATCATCACCTCCACGCTGCCGGCGGCACGGTCGGTGCGCGGCCCGCGAGCAGCTGAAGACCTTGGCGGGTCCGGCGCCACCAGCACCTGCGAGGTGTACTGGCGCTCCTTGACGGTGCCGAGGTAGATGCGGTGAGAGCCGAACTCGATGATGCGGCCGTTCTGCGGGAAGCGTCCGCCATTGGTGAAGCAGCCCGCGTTGTTGTCGATGAGGTCCAACGAGCCGAGGCGCCGGACGAGGCCAGACACCACACGCTCGTCGGAGACGGTGAGGATGCCCGCCCGAATATGAACTCCAGCAAGCGCAGCTGCTGGCCCCACGGTGGGCGCCAACTGTCGTCGTGGTGGAACGGCAGCTGCCATGGGATGGCTTAAGTTGGGGCCGAATGTGCGCTAGAGGATTCGGGTGAGGGTTTGTGTTGCACGGAAAGAGGAAAAGAAACCGGATTGTATTGAAGAACTTAGCCAAATGGCCAGAGGTTGAAGACAGTACGGTACAATTTCTCTCTAGTTCGTCTACTCGTCTCCCTTAGCCTCTCAGCCTCTCGCGTAGGGGTGTGCCCCCTCTCCTTATATAGGGGAGAGGGTGGCTTACAAGGGAAGGAACCCTAATGGAAACAAAGATGAGCTAAGCTACTTTATAAAGCTACTTTGGCCCACCTGGCGCCGGTTATGACTTTAATCAGGGAGCGATGACCTCCGCCGGTATCTTTTGCGTCATCTTCTTCTTTGGCGCCAGGGCTTCGTTTAAAGCTGAAGTGCTTTGCTCATCCTTGTCCTCTAGTCCTTGATGGAATCTTTGACCAAAGTGCCGACAGGCTACAGTGACCCCTGGTTCCGGTTTACCGGTATCTTTACCTCTGGTTCCGGTACCTTTACCTCTGGTTCCGGTACCTTGGTACTTAGCCACACAAACTCTTAGAGCCAGGACTCCGGTATACCCCTCTTTAGGATACTGGTTCGTATCAGCTTTGCTTTCCTGAACTTAAGTTTAGAATCCGGATCACTCTTTGATCCAGTTTAGCACTACCATATTATGGCTAACTTGCCATAGCTTTGGCCTACCGGGGGCCATCCCCCCGACATCGGCTGGGGGCTTGTTTCCGCGGTTATTGACGGATTGCCATTGGGCTTCATCGCCGTCGACGAGCGTTTCCGGCTAAAGGTCTTCCGGCTCGTGGAAGGTCAAATAAGTAAGCCGGAAAACTTAGAAACTAGCACTTGCTTTCAAAGAACGAAACATGCATATGTAATCAAACGGATAGAAGGATAAGTTTTTTCCGCCCACGACATGCATTTGTTTCGTCCTAGCTACTTTAAATACTTAAGTTATATTACAAACCCTCGAAGGGGCTAAAATGATGCAGTGTTTGTGAATTTTCCGCAGGCACAAGTTTTTTACTTCTCCGCATCTTTAGCCGGAGAAGGAGGATCCACATCGTCTTCCTTGGCCTCGCTTTTCTCCGCATCCTTAGCTGGGTGATGACCCACAAGTATAGGGGGTGTATCGTAGTATCTTCGATAAGTAATAATGTCGATCCCAACGAGGAGCAGAAGGTGCTGGCAGCAGTTTCGATGAAGGATTCACTGTAAATGCTCACAAACAGGTATTCAAGGGGTTTTGATGTAACAGATGAATAAAGTACGAGTAAGTAAAATGCGAGAGAAATAATTGCAGCGAGTGGCCCAATCCTTTTTAGTACAAAGGACAAGCCGGTTTGTTTACTTATAATGACCAAGCATTCTTGAGGACACACGGGAATTTTAGTCTAGTACTTTCGCTTCATGTGGCTTAATAATCTTCATTGTTTTGATAAGTGTTGTGTGGGTGAACCTATGCTAATGCACCGCCCTTCCTAGGACTAATACATACTTGTGATTATACCCCTTGCAAGCATCCGCAACTACAAGAAAGTAATTAAGATAAATCTAACCACGACCTTAAACTGCGAGATCCTGCGATCCCTCTTGCATCGATATACTAACGGGGGCTCAGGTTTCGTCACTCCGAGCAACCCCGCAATTAGCAACCGAATACAAGATGCACTCCCCTAGGCCCATAAATGGTGAAGTGTCGTGTAGTCGACGTTCACACGACACCACTAGAAGAATGACACCACAACTTAAATATCATAACATTGAATATTACTCAACCATAATTCACTACTAGCATTTAGACTTCACCCATGTCCTCAAGAACTAAACGAACTACTCACGAGACATCATATGGAATACAATCAGAGGTGATATGATGATGAATAACAATCTGAACATAAACCTTGGTTCAATGGTTTCACTCAATAACATCTATAACAAGTAGAGAATAATGCCGGGAGAGTTTCCCCTATCATACAATCAAGATTTAACCCAAATTGTTACAGCGGTGATGAGGTGCAGCGGTGGTGATGGCGGTGTAGATGGTGGAGATGATGATGATGATGATGGAGATGATGTCCCGCTCGATGACGATGGCGATGGCGTCGATTTCCCCCTCCGGGAGGGAATTTCCCCGGCGGATTCCTGCCCGCCGGAGAGCTCTTTTCTCTCCGGTGTTCTCCGCCCTGCGGAGGCGGCCGTAACCCTTCGTGAGGTCCTCTCCGTGGCTTAGGTTTTCGGGACGAAGGAGTACGCGAAGAAAAGGAGGCGAAAGGGGCTGTGGGGCCCCCACACCACGGGGTGGCGCGGCCGGGCCATGGGCCGCGCCGGCCTGTGGTGCAGGCCCACGAGTGGCTCCCCTCTTCTTCCCCTTCTGGCTCCCTCCGTCATCTGGAAAAATAGGAATTTACGTGAAATTTTCTTCCACAGTTGATCTTCCGAAATATTGCGTTCTGGCGGTGCTTTTTCCAGCAGAATCCTGGCTCCGGTGCTTGATCCTCCAATAATGATGAAACATGCAAAATAGATGAAATAACATAAGTATTGTATCCCAATATGAAATATATCAATGAATAACAGCAAATTATGATACAAAATAGTGATGCAAATTGGACGTATCAACTCCCCCCAAGCTTAGACCTCGCTTGTCCCCAAGCGAAACTGAGCTCGATAAACAAGACCACATGTTTATGGAGTGAAAAGTCGATAAATAAAATACGGACAAGAAGCATCATATTCATTCACACAAGACATTCTAGTAAACAACTTCCTCATATAACTCATCTTGAAATAGGTAAAGAGAAATCACAAGTAAAGGTGCATAAGAAATCATAGTTGGTGATGGCAAACTTTGTTCTTGGTCAGAGAACTACTAACGGATTGTACTTCTAAGTCAAAGCTTTCATATTAGATTTTATAACTGAGCTTCCATATTTAAGCATAACAATCTCCTCGTAATCATTGATAACTTCAAAGTCATATTCATTCAGATAAAATTGGTACTAAACAAGAAAGTATAAAAGACATGATTAACTGAATCATAGCATAAATGATTGGTTCACAACAACTCAATTGCTTGCTTGAGATAGAGAGAAATAGGTTTACTCGACTCAACATAAAAGTAAAAGATAGGCCCTTCGCAGAGGGAAGCAGGGATTAAATCATGTGCTAGAGCTTTTCAAGTTTTGAAATCATATAAAGAGCATAAAAGTAAGATTTTGAGCGGTGTTTGTTGTTGTCAACGAATGGTAGCGGGCACTCTAACCCCCTTGCCAAACAAACCTTCAAAGAGCGGCTCCCATGAGGGACGGCATCTCTACCAGCAAGGTAGATCATCCCCTTCTCTTTTGTTTACACATGTATTTTAGTTTTATTAAGGATGACACTCCCCCCAACCTTGGCTTTCTCAATCCATGGCTAACCGAATCCTCGGGTGCCTTCCAACATTCACATACCATGGAGGAGTGTCTATTGCAAAATTAAGTTGCTTACTGATAAATCAGAGCAAAACATGTGAAGAGAATTATTAATGAAAGTTATTAATTGGGGCTGGGAACCCCGTTGCCAGCTCTTATTGCAAAATTATTGGATGAGCGGATGTGCCGCTAGTCCATTGGTGAAAGTCCGCCTAACAAGATTGAAAGATAAAACACCACATACTTCCTCATGAGCTATAGAACATTGACACAAATAAGGAGTAGTAGTTTGAATAATTTAAAGGTAGCACATGAAGTATTTACTTGGAATGGCAGAAAATACCATGTAGTAGGTAGGTACGGTGGACACAAATGGCATAGGTTTGGTCTAAAGTTATGGATGTATGAGAAGCATTCCCTCTCGATACAGGTCTTTGGCTAGCAAGGTTTGATAGCAAGCATAAGGGTTGAGGGAAACAAACAAATATACATATGATAGAACAATCATGCATCTTTCTCATAAGCACAAGCAATTTTAACTTCAGAATACTAAACTCATTAGCATAGAGATAATAGAGTAGTATATCTAAGTGTATTTCTCTCTTCTATTTAAACATCAGGGTGTTGTTGCTATTGACCAATGCTAAGTTTGCCAAAACCAAATAGATTTACTTGATGCTCCCAAAGTGATATCAATACTCATGTCAAGAGTAATCATATAATGGAGATTGCAAACTAAAATAAGGTGTGCAAAAAGTAAATGATAAGACTTCTCATTAATATTCCATAACGATAACTCACACCAACGGATACATAGATAACCAACTAAGAGAGATACTTCCACATTGCATACTATTCCATAAGATAACTTCCCTACTCATGATATGACACTACTTGATAGTAAAAGATAAAGGTAGTAATGATGTGATACCGCGGCACTCCCCCAAGCTTGGAACAAACCAAGGGGATGCCAATACCGATGATGAATTACTCCTTCGGTGATGATGGCGATGGATTCCTCTCGACAAGCTTCTTAACCAGCTCCTTTAAATCTTCAATCTCATAGGTGAGGTTGCGAATCATTTCCGAGTTGTGCTCAACGCGGCTCATAATCATGTCAGGTGGTGAATTCCAACTCCTAGAGTTGTTTCCCCATCCTTCGAGCTTCAGATTTCATCTCTCCCGCAATGTCGAACGATCTATATCCCAATTACTTGGCAACACTACCTTGGGGGTCCTTTCAGTTTGACGATCGTAGATTAGATTGCGGTAAGGGTTGTAATTGCTCGGAGAAGATGTCCTTGGAGCCAAGTAATGACGTGGAACCGCTCCTCCGGTAGCGATTCGTGCACTCCTCTTGATGTTGGGTGGATTTGATATCACGCCAATACTTGCAACGGTGGCTCGCTGGTGTTCCTGCGGAGCTTCCTCCACTTCTTCCTCATCCTCTCTTGCATCTTCTTCCCTCAGTTCCGGGTCTTGAATATTTTCCTTCAAAGGTCCCTTGTCCTTGTTGTTGGAGACCATGGTGCTTCTAGATCCAAACAAATCTGGCAGAAAACAGCTCGAAACAAAACACGACGAGAAAACGATATTACGGACCTCCAGGGGTCCGGGGGATTATATAGCAAATATTTTTACGACAAAAGGAAGGTTCCAGGCCGAAAACGAGTGGAAACGGGACGCCGAGGGGCTGTCACCATAGGTCGGCGCGGCCGAGGGTGGGGCCCGCGCCGGCTCGTGGTGACGGGCCCTCGCGCGTCTTTTCCACTCCGTTTCGATTCCGTAATTTTTCATATTTTCCGGAAACAGCAAAAATAATGTTCGGAAAGGTAAACGCGGACTTTTTATTACCCGTCATCGTTACCTATTCAAAGTCCGATTACGGCGGACTCGTCAATTTGTCCTTTGATGAAAGCCTCCGGTGTTTCCACTTGAATAATATCAACATCAATATTATAAGAATCACCCGAGATATAATGCTTGAGTCTTTGTCCATTCACCACTTGTGTGGCATTGCCTTGGAGAGAGCTAATTTTAATTGCTCCTGAACGATACACCTCCTCAACAACATATGGTCCTTCCCACTTCGAGAGTAATTTCCCTGCAAAGAATCTGAGACGAGACCGATACAATAGGACTTTATCCCCAATATTAAACTCTCTTTTAATGATCCTTCTATCATGCCACTTCTTAACTTTTTCTTTAAAGAGTTCAGCATTTTCATAAGCTTCACTTCTCCACTCATCTAGAGAACTTAATTGCAACAACCTCTTATTACCGGCTAATTTAGGATCTTTATTTAATTCTCTAACAGCCCAATAAGCTTTGTGCTCTAGTTCTAAAGGTAAATGACAAGCTTTTCCATAAACCATTTTATAAGGTGACATTCCCATAGGATTTTTATAAGCAGTTCTATAAGCCCATAGTGCTTCTTTCAATTTGCTAGCCCAATTCTTTCTAGATTTATTAACAGTCTTTCCCAAAATAGCTTTAATCTCTCTATTCGATAATTCTACTTGACCACTAGTTTGAGGGTGATAAGCGGAAGCAATTCTATGATTAATACCATACTTAGCAAGAGTTTTTCTAAAACCTCCATGAATAAAATGAGAACCTCCATCAGTCATAATATATCTAGGTACTCCAAATCTAGGAAATATAATATCTACAAGCATTTTTATAGAGGTCTCACCATCAGCACTTTTTGTAGGTATAGCTTCTACCCATTTAGTGACATAATCAACAGCGACAAGTATATGAGTGTTACCATCTGAAGAAGGGAAAGGACCCATGAAGTCGAATCCCCAACAATCGAATGGTTCAATAACAAGAGTATAATTCATAGGCATTTCATTGCGTCTAGAGATATTACCAACTCTTTGACATTCATCACAAGATAAAATAAATTTCCTTGCATCCTTGAAGAGTGTTGGCCAATAAAAACCTGATTGTAGAACCTTTTGCGCGGTTCTATCTCCAGCGTGATGTCCTCCATAAACACTACCATGACATTTACTCAATATCTCCTGTTGTTCATATTCAGGAACACATCTTCGCATAATACCATCTACTCCTTCTTTATATAAGTGTGGGTCATCCCAAAAATAATGCCTTAAGTCATAAAAGAATTTCCTCCTTTGCTGAGCTGAAAAGGTTGGAGGCAAATACTTCGAAACAATAAAATTAGCATAATCTGCATACCATGGGCTCTCTCGCGAGCTCACCTTTATTACAGCCAATTGTTCATTTGGAAAACTATCATTAACAGGAACAGGATCATAAGCAATATTTTCCAATCTAGACAAATTATCGGCAACAGGATTATCGAGCACCTTTCCTATCTATAATATGTTAATCAAATTCTTGCAAAGAAGTACCCACCTAATAAGCCTTGGCTTAGCATCTTTCTTTGTCATAAGGTATCTAATTGCAGCATGATCAGTATGAATCGTGACTTTTGAATCAACAATATAGGGTCTAAACTTGTCACAAGCAAAGACTACAGCTAACAATTCCTTTTCAGTTGTAGCATAATTTCTTTGAGCAGCATCAAGAGTCTTACTAGCATAATGAATAACATTTAATTTTTTATCTACCCGCTGCCCAAGAACAGCGCCTACAGACAAAATCACTAGCATCACACATAATTTCAAAAGGTAAATTCCAATCAGGAGGCTCAACTACTGGAGCAGTTGTTAAGGCTTTCTTTAGAGTTTCAAAAGCTTCCTTACAATCATCATCAAAAACAAAAGGTACATCTTTTTGAAGGAGATTAGTAAGAGGCTTTGAAATTTTAGAGAAATCTTTAATAAATCTCCTATAAAACCCAGCATGACCAAGAACACTACGAATACCTTTAACATCCCTCGGATAGGGCATTTTCTCAATTGCTTCAACTTTAGCTCTATCAACTTCAATACCTCTCTCGGAAATTTTATGTCCCAATACAATTCCTTCATTAACCATAAAGTGGCATTTCTCCCAATTAAGAACAAGGTTAGTTTCTTCACATCTCTGCAAAACTTTATCGAGGTTTCGCAAGCAATTATCAAAAGAATTCCCATAGACAGAAAAATCATCCATGAACACCTCCACAATACTTTCGCAAAAACCATGAAAAATAGCAGACATGCATCTTTGAAAAGTAGCAGGAGCATTACATAAACCAAAAGGCATACGCCTATAAGCATAAGTTCCGTAAGGACAAGTAAACGTGGTTTTCTCTTGATCTTTAGCTTTAACAGCAATTTGTGAAAACCCGAATAACCATCAAGAAAGCAAAAATGAGTATTTTTAGATAACCTTTCTAGCATTTGATCAATAAAGGGTAAAGGGTAATGATCTTTCTTAGTAACTTTATTAACTTTTCGAAAATCAATGCACATTCTATAACCTACAACTATTCTTTGAGGAATAAGCTCATCATTATCATTAGGCACAACAGTCATTCCTCCTTTCTTAGGAACGCAATGCACGAGGCTAACCCATCTACTATCAGCAATAGGATATATAATACCAGCTTCAAGAAGTTTTAATACCTCGTTCCTTACCACCTCTTTCATCTTCGGAATTAGACGACGTTGATGTTCAACAACGAGCTTTGCATCTTCTTCCATATTAATAGCATGTTGGCAAATAGAAGGAGAAATCCCTTTCAAATCATCAAGAGTATAACCAATAGCTCCTCGGTGTTTCTTCAATATTTCCAATAACCTTTCTTCCTCAATCTCCGAAAGCTTAGAACTAATAATAACAGGATATATTTTCTTATCATCAATATGAGCATATTTAAGATTATCGAGTAAAGGCTTTAAATCGAAAACAGGATCTTCCTTTGGTGGCGGTGTTGTACCCAAATCTTCCACCGGTAAATCATGCTTGAGAATAGGTTGGCGAAGAAAAATTTCCTCAAGCTCATCTCTTTCTTTCCTAAAAGCTTCACTTTCACTATTCTCCAAATGTTGCTGCAAAGGATTATTAGGAACAAGAACAATAGATGCACACTCGCTCCATTTTAAAATCATTACTAGGCAAGTCAGCTTTATAAGGAGTTTTGGTAAATTTAGAAAAGTTAAATTCATAAGGTTCACCAGCAAATCTAGTCAAAAAAATTTCTTTCTTACAATCTATAATGGCTCCACAAGTATTTAGAAAAGGTCTACCAAAAATGATAGGACAATGATCACTAGCAGCAGAACCAAGTACCAAAAAGTCAGCAGGATATTTAATCTTACCACATAGAACTTCCACATCTCGAACAATACCAATTGGAGAAATAGTTTCTCTATTAGCCGGATGAATAACCACATCAATATCTTCAAGTTCACAAGAACCAATTTCGTGCATAATCTCCGTGTAAAGCTCATAAGGAATAGCACTAACACTTGCACCAATATCACATAAACCATAATAGCAATGATCACCAATTCTAACGAGATAGCATAGGAACACTAACTTGTTTGGGTTTATTAGGATGTGAAACAATATTAGAAGCATCTTCACAGAAAATAATATGACCATCCTCCACATTTTCGGTCACAAGATCTTTAACTATTGCAACAAAGAGGTTCAATTTTAATTTGTTCTTCGGAGTTCTTTAGGTTTCTTTTCACTTTTATTAACCGCACTAGATATGACAGAGTACTCCTTCATTTTAGCAGGGAAAGGAGTTTTTTCAATATAAGCTTCAGGAATAACATTATCAACGAGTTTCAATCACTACACATTTGTTTACGGATGAATCAACTTTATCTTTATACGGTTCATGATACTTATCAAAATTCTTCTTAGGCAATTCATAATGAGAGGCAAAAGCTTTATAAAGATTTGCAACAACTTGGGAATCAAGACCATATGTAGCACTCATATTACGAAATTTATCAGTATCCATAAAAGCTTCAATGCATTTATAATCATAAATTATACCTGATTCTCTATCTTTGTCGTTCTCCCACCCTTCAGTATTTTCTTGGATCCGATCAAGAAGGTCCCTTTTAAACTCTTCTTTGTTGCGTGTAAATGATCCAGAACAAGAAGTATCCAGCAAGGTCTTGTCTTGAAAAGAAAGTCTTGCATAGAAATTATCAATAATAACATTACCAGGAAGCTCATGAATGGGGCATTTGAGCATTAAAGACTTCAATCTCCCCAAGCTTGGGCAATACTTTCTCCATCATGAGGCCAGAAATTATATATGCGGTTCCGATCTTTGTGAATTTCACTTGGAGGATAAAATTTGGAATAAAATAAAGGCACAATGTCCTCCCAATCAATAGAATCACCATTCTTCAGCAATTTATACCGAGTGCGCCGCTTTACCTGACAGCGATATAGTGAATAGTTTCTTTCTAACTTCATTCATAGAAATACCTGCACATTTGAATAACCCGCATAATTCATGCAAAAACAATAAATGATCACCAGGATGGACAGTTCCATCCCCTTCATAGCGGTTATCCATAACACGTTCAATAATTTTCATAGGTATTTTATATGGTACTACTTCCTCACCTGGCGCTTCATCCACTACCGTTGCAGTAGTAGTAGATTTCCCAAATAGAAATTGAAGAGAAGATCTCTCCATAATGATTTATAGCAGCAGGCAGAAATAAAATCAGCACAAACAGTAAAGGTTTTCCTTACCAATTCCGCTTACCAATAGCGCTTCCAGAGCTCCCCGGCAACGGCGCCAGAAAATAGTCTTGATGACCCACAAGTATAGGGGGTGTATCGTAGTATCTTCGATAAGTAAGAATGTCGATCCCAACGAGGAGCAGAAGGTGCTGGCAGCAGTTTCGATGAAGGATTCACTGTAAATGCTCACAAACAGGTATTCAAGGGGTTTTGATGTAACAGATGAATAAAGTACGAGTAAGTAAAATGCGAGAGAAATAATTGCAGCGAGTGGCCCAATCCTTTTTAGTACAAAGGACAAGCCGGTTTGTTTACTTATAATGACCAAGCGTTCTTGAGGACACACGGGAATTTTAGTCTAGTACTTTCGCTTCATGTGGCTTAATAATCTTCATTGTTTTGATAAGTGTTGTGTGGGTGAACCTATGCTAATGCACCGCCCTTCCTAGGACTAATACATACTTGTGATTATACCCCTTGCAAGCATCCGCAACTACAAGAAAGTAATTAAGATAAATCTAACCACAGACCTTAAACTCCGAGATCCTCGCGATCCCTCTTGCATCGATATACTAACGGGGGCTCGAGTTTCGTCACTCCGGCAACCCCGCAATTAGCAACCGAATACAAGATGCACTCCCCTAGGCCCATAAATGGTGAAGTGTCGTGTAGTCGACGTTCACACGACACCACTAGAAGAATGACACCACAACTTAAATATCATAACATTGAATATTACTCAACCATAATTCACTACTAGCATTTAGACTTCACCCATGTCCTCAAGAACTAAACGAACTACTCACGAGACATCATATGGAATACAATCAGAGGTGATATGATGATGAATAACAATCTGAACATAAACCTTGGTTCAATGGTTTCACTCAATAGCATCTATAACAAGTAGAGAATAATGCCGGGAGAGTTTCCCCTATCATACAATCAAGATTTAACCCAAATTGTTACAGCGGTGACGAGGTGCAGCGGTGGTGATGGCGGTGTAGATGGTGGAGATGATGATGATGATGATGGAGATGATGTCCCGCTCGATGACGATGGCGATGGCGTCGATTTCCCCCTCCGGGAGGGAATTTCCCCGGCGGATTCCTGCCCGCCGGAGAGCTCTTTTCTCTGCGGTGTTCTCCGCCCCGCGAGGCGGCTGTAACCCTTCGTGAGGTCCTCTCTCGTGGCTTAGGTTTTCGGGACGAAGGAGTACGCGAAGAAAAGGAGGCGAAAGGGGCTGTGGGGCCCCCACACCACGGGTGGCGCGGCCGGGCCATGGGCCGCGCCGGCCCGTGGTCCGGGCCCACGGTGGCTCCCTCTTCTTCCCCTTCCGGCTCCCTCCGTCATCCGGAAAAATAGGAATTTACGTGAAATTTCCTTCCACGGTTGATCTTCCGAAATATTGCGTTCGACGGTGCTTTTTCCGAGCGAGAATCCTGGCTCCGGTGCTTGATCCTCCATTAATGATGAAACATGCAAAATAGATGAAATAACATAAGTATTGTATTCCAATATGAAATATATCAATGAATAACAGCAAATTATGATACAAAATAGTGATGCAAATTGGACGTATCACTGGGGAAGAAGCACCTTCATCGCTGATCTTCGCCTTGTTCCTCTCTGCTTCCATGGAGCTGGTCCATGTGTACTGACTCCCGTCCTCGGATCCAGCTGGTCTTGCCTCCGCTTCACGCTCCTTCTCAAGCTCCGCTTCGAGAGGTTCGTCAGCAGGAAGCACCACTTTGTCATAGAACTCGTCATGACGAATGCGCCGTGCGATCCGGGTGTCGTAGCCACTGCAAGCATCCAGGAGTTGATCTGCATCCGCGTCCGGAGGAATGCCAGCAGTGGTCACGTCAATGTCCAGAGTCGGAGCACGAGCCAGGCACATAGCAAGGGACATCTGAGCAGCGCCTCGGGCTGAAGAAGCTTGGAGATCAACCACAAGTTCCAGCAAGACGTCCATTTTCTGGATGAGCTCACGGACGTCGTAGGTTCGGCTGTCCTTGATCGCCAAGTTGTGGCAGACCTTGCGACATGCGGAGATTAGATCTCTGCAATCGTCTCCAGCCAGCCTGATTAGGTCATCACGCGAAAAAAGCTCGCGTCGGGCCTCATCATATCCAAGTGGTTCTATAATCACAAGTTGATCAGGATAAAGCGTCATTCAGAGTTACGGAGAAAAGTACAGATTTTGGTTCCGGACACTTACCCATGACGTCGCAATTCAGAAGGTCCCAGCCTTGTTCTGCTTGCGTCATATACGTCCGGAGTGTTTGGACGTCAGCTTGGAGGTTCTTCAGCGTGGCGCTGTCTTTCCTCCGCTTCTCCACCAGATCAGCCTTTTCTCTGATAAACTCAGAATTCTTTTCAGCCAGCTGCTTCTCAGCGAGTTCCCGCTTTTCTTCCGCCACCTTAAGTTTTGCCTCCAGGTCCTTGTGGGCGGAACGCAGGTTCTCGAGCTCTGATGAAGTAGTGGCCAGAGAAGTAGACGTACCTGTTCAAAGTAACAAATTTATTAGCAAAATTTGAGAATCGGAAGATCGACATAATGTCGGAGTGGTCGGAGACATACCTTGGGCTTCCTCAAGCATTTTCTCCAGCTCCACAATCCTCTCTTTAGCATCGTGAATTTTATCCGCCTGTCCAAGGGTGACGTGGTGTTGCAGAGAGATATTCTTGTGAAGCTCATAGTGCAATGCTTGTTGTTCCTGCAACAGTGAAAAAATCAAGAAAGGATAAGTTCCGATAGCATTTAAACAAGTGTAGATCTTTTCGAAATATCATTGCCGGAAATATTTCCGACATGACGCTTGGGGGCTACTACGACACTTTAAAAATTTCTCAGGATGGTTCACTCAAAGTATCAAGGTGCAAACTAAATTTGGTTTCCGCCTAGACACTTGGGGGCTACTGGGAGATTGGTTTACCTTGCGCTTGCAGAGGAGCTGGTCGAGAAACTCGCAGATTCCCTTTTTGTGTTGCTGAATGTCAGAACATTCAGCATCAGCTTTGCCCCATGCGTTGTTCAGCATGGAGTTCAGCAAATCCTGCTCGAGCTCCCACTTCTTCGCCTCGGTGAGCTTGTTGAAGAACTTGGTGGAATACGCCTTGGGCGTAGCATAAACATCGGAGGGGTCACCAAAGCTGGCCGGAAATATGATGGCATCATGAGCCGTAGCTTCAGCCTTGTCTGCAGAAGTGACTTCTGCCTCCTCTGGACCCTTGTCTTGAGCTCCCTCAGGGGCAGCCCACTTGGTGGCGAAGCAGCTTCCGTCCTTTCTCCCGCTACTCACTGGAATTATTTCCACTTGAGTTTCGGCGGCAGGGTCAGGGGTTGGTTGAGTTTCAGGCGGAGTAGGTTGGGGAGCAGCGTTTGAGGTGCTTGGCGGAACTGGGGTGGCAGGGCCTACAGCCGGAGATGACCGGAGGAAGTTGGTGATTGGCTTCTGGGTAGAAACCCGTGAAGCAGCGACCTTCTGGTTCCTGAACCAAGTAATGAAAAAATATAAGTAACAAGTTCAACTTTACAACAAAAAGAGTTTATAGTCCGGAAAGCTTACGAGGCTCCGGGAAGTGTTGGGCACGTCCCTTTTCCGGAGGTGGCAAGCAGCTTGATGCGCTCGCGCTCCGCCTTCCTGGGGTCAAGGCGTCGAGGGCCAGAGGGGGCAGTGGTTTTCGCCTTCTTGGCGGAGGCCTCGCCGCTAGTTTCGACATCAGTTCCGGAAACCTTGGCGCGGGAACGTTCGGTAGCACGAGGGGCAGCCTTTTTCTTAGGAGCTTCTTCCTCCTCCTCGTCTTCGTCCTCCAGATCCTCCTCCGCCTTTCCAGCATTCGCGGGAATACGGAAAATATCTCGGAAATCTTCCTCCGCCAAAGTGTTGAGCTGGAGAGGAAGTGTTGACAAAGTTAGAACGATTCAAAGACAAGAAGTAAAATGACTAAGTGCGAAACGTACCAGAGGGCATTTGCTGTTGAGGTACATGTCTTTGTTGATCTCCGGGACCTCCTGGCCCCGGGTGAGCTTCACAAGTGTCCGGATCCTCTTATTCAGAGAATCCGTCGGTAAGCTGTCCTTGGTCGCCCGAAGCTAATCATCAACTCCGGAATATTCGCAGATCAGCCGCTTGTTGTATTTCAGCGGCTGGATCCGGCGTGTGAACCAGCTCAAGGTCAGGTCCATTCCGGTCAGACCGTCGTGGACCAGCCATGAGATTCTCCGGGCCATCTTCTCCAGCTCAGGATGCTGGGCAAGGTTGGGGATGAAGCTCCAGCTGGCGAGCTCCTCCGGAGGATTGTTGTTGAATGCAGGGAGGCCGTCGTGGCAACCCGGAATGGAGACGTTCTTCAGGTAGAACCATCCGGCGTTCCAGTACCGGACGGATTCGTGAGAGGCGAGAGCCGGAAACACTCTCTTGGTGCGGAGCACGAAGGTCATGCTGCCGCAATTTACCATCACCTTGTCCTTCGTCTCCTTCTTCACTCTGTAGAAGAATTGGAAGAGCCGGACGTCCGGGCGGACTCCGAGATAACCTTCGCAGAGTGTGGTGAAGTTTGAGAGGAGGAGAAAGGAGTTGGGGCAGATGTTGTGTGGTTGGAGTCCGTAGGTTCTAAGCACCGATAGGAAGAACTCTGAGGGCGGAAGCGAGAGTGACGAAGGATCACCTCGCCAATGCCTACGTATTGTAGACTTGGGTTTCGGGAGAGAGCGACGATGGAGATTCCGAGAACGAGATTAGGCACACGACGTACCCAGCTTCGGGTCCCCTCGGTGGAGGATCCCTACGTGCTGCTAGCAATCTACTATATGATCATAAATATCTTTACATGGTGCCGCCGTAGGCGGAGCTATGCTGTCTATCTGTTGTCCTCTTTCTATCGGGTGCACTGGCTAGCTTTATATATGCAACTAGCCTAGGGTTTTACAAGAGTCCTAGTCGACTACTTCTTCGGGTTGCCTTGTTGGGCCTTCTCCATATTGGGCCGAGCCAAGCCAGGTATACTAATAATGGGTACCCGAAGGGTATACCCATGTCAGTAGCCCCCGAGTGCCTAGGGAAGTCGAAGACTTGCGTAGAGACTCCAAGCATAATCATCTCCGGAGTCGAAGAAATACAAGGCGAGGTCCATGTCGAAGATCATGTGTAGCGTAGATGATGTCTCGAAATTATTTTTCTATCGGGTGCGCGGTCAGCGCTCCCGATGGGAGTAGCCCCCGAGTCTATGGGCAAGTGCTTGCACTTGGGCATAGACTCAAGTTGTACTACTCGATGAAGAACTTGACTATATTTCTGGGCGCAGCCCCTCTTTTTATCGACTGTTGTTAGAGGACTTAATAAAATCCAGCACTTCCGATGGGAGTAGGCTCCACTTGAGTCGCAGAGTCGAGTTGAGTCTAAAACCCTTTATATATTAACCTGCAAGACAAAAACACGAAAAATCGGGTCGAGTAAACTATTTTGCTATCTTGTCTTATTTTGATATACATTTTTCTTCATGAAGCCGAAGCTTTGGGTAAATAACTTTGCTATATTTATTTGAGTCACAGAATAAGATGAAATCGGATGAAATCTCCAGACTTCATTTCTTTGTTTTTCATATGTTTCGAGTGCACGAAAACTTATATTTTTCTCGACTTCTATATTGCACAGGGATATTGGTAAATAGGGCTGGTTCATCCGAAAGCTCGGGTACCAGTTAATGCACTTGTGGCAATCCGTATAGACCTACTTCAAACTCGCGTCCCCGGACATGAATTCGGGATACTGGCGTAATTCGACATGTGCCGCTTAAGGTCTTACCAGATGCCGAATTCCAGTCATGTTTTATCGGGTACCTAACGCGTCCGTTAGGATTTTTCTTCGTATCTGTTGATATGGAAAAAACTAGCAAAGCGCCGTCAGAGGCGGTGCCACGCCGCGCAGGACGGATCCTGGGGACTTACCTTCGCAAAGTATTGCGGCATTCAGAGATTAATTCGCGACTGAGGCGCTCTGAGAATATATTGTCGAGTGCCTTTTGTTCGGCTAATGGAATACTCTATTTCTTCGGGTTGAACCGTTTTTCCGGGTTGCTATCTTTTGTCGAATAGGATCTTGAAGCTCCTTCTGTATTGACTTGCTATATTGATTTCATTTCTTCGGGTGCGCGACCAGCGCTCCCGATGGGAGTTGCCCCCGAGGCTACAGCTGAGTGTTTGCACTTGGGTGTAGGCTCAACTTTCTTTATCGACTTCCTTGAAGTATGCTTTTCATCGAATATGCAACTGGAATAAATGACGAGTATATGGACTCGAAGATTTTTCCCTTCTCTCTTTTTTTTTTGTTTGTCGGGTTCCTCCTTGAAGAGATTTTCTTCGAGTTCCTCCTTGAGTAAAATTTCTTCGGGTCCTCATTGAGGATAATTTCTTCGGGACCTCCTTGAGGATAATTTCTTCGGGTTCCTCGCTGAAGAAGATTTTGTCGGGTTCCTTCCTGAACAAGATTTCGTCGAGTTCTCTTTTGAAGATAGTTTCGTCGGGTTCCTCCTTTAAGATTTTTTTTGTAGACACGGTTCTTCTTTGGTCAACCTGAGATGTATAGTGAAGAAGTATGGCGCAGCCCCCGAGTGTCGGGTGTGGCGAAAGTAAATGATAATCAACTTTATGCAAATCAAAGAAACACTTAGCTTATTGGGCACGACGGAGTCGGCGCGATGAAGTCTTCGAGTGCGGAGAAGAAGTCGAGCCGAAGTAGAAACCACGAAATAGCGAAAATAAATGCCGCCAAATTGTTTGATGAAGAAATAGCCGAGCCCCCGAGCATTGTTGGGGTGACATAATGATTGTTGCTTAGACGACATGTCGCAGCTGTGACCCGGGGCGAAGTCGTTGTCGAGCCCCCGAGCGTTGCTGAAAACGTTGTGCCGAAGTAGTGGTCGCCTAGAATATTATGTTGTAACTATGCTCAGGGGCGAAGTCGTTGTCGAGCCCCCGAGTTTTGGCTCCATGAATATGTAACGCCATGAGAGATAAAGTCGTTGAAGATGAATCCAATCATAAAATATTTGAGATGAATCCATATTGAAGATTACGCCATTAAATATGAAGCATATATTGAAGATGAATCCGCTGATATCATAGAGGATGAATCCATTGACCCGAAGAAAATAAATCCAGTAATAGCCGTAGAAGATGAATCCATTGACCCGAAAACGCGTCGGGTAGTAATTTTATAAGAGTAAACCAGTAATTTCCATATAGATGAATCTTATAAGATGAATCCGACGAAGACAAAATCCAGTAAGCCGAAGAAGATGAATCCACTGAGTCGAAGAAGATAATTTCACTAATCCGAACAAAATAAATCCACTGAGCCGAAGGAGATATATCCAGAGCCGAAAAAAAAAATCCATTGGTGTATTTGCGGCAACGATGTAATGGCGCAGCCCCTAGTGTCGGGTGTATTTGCTGTAATATTGCAATGGCACAGCCCCCGGGTATTCTGGTGTGGCGAAAAATAAATAATAATTATATCGGAAGATGACACTTAGCTTTATTATTGGATGCAGCGGAGTCGACGTGGAAGTAGGTCGTCCGGTAGACAGGGTCGAAGAAGCGGACACAAACGTTGTAGCGGAGCCATACGACGCTTAACCGAAAATATTCGATACGGTGGAAGTAGTCGGCATGGAGGAGAAAATCGTCGAGTTCAGGGCGGGCGAGCCCCCGGGTGAGGCGAGTGCTCATTGTTGGATTTAACGGCAGGCGAGCCCCCGAGCATGCGACTGCACGCGGCGAAGTAATCGGAGCTTGTTCCAATCCGAAGTTGTACTGGAGCCCAAAATCTGCGGACAAATAACAGCACGAGCCGACAAAATATTTGGTTGAAATAAATTTGCAAAAAATAGTTAACTGGAAATATAGCACCTGTTGATTTTTATGTCGGGTAGTCATTGCCGATGAACTTGTGATTTCCGCTCTGAAACTGAGATGGTTGCCCGTCTAATTTTATCCCATGTAAGGAGCAACGGTTGATCAGTATGTCTGAAATTGGGATCCTACCAACGTTGTCTGTACATGATAGCTTTTGTCCTTGGCTTGGAAATTCACGTCCACGCACAGCCTGCTGATGTTTCTTTTCTTTGCTCCACATTAAGCGTACTAGATTGATTCGATCGGGCGAGCTGCATGTGGCCGGGTGTTGCACGTGGTTGAGCTGCACGCCTCCAGATACATGCGACAACTTCCTTTGTTCTTCATGTGGTCGAGCTCGCAACTGATCTATCCACGATCGGTGGAATTTCTGGACGCGCCGCCGATGAATAGCCAGATGCGTTTTTGCAGTCGAAGACGATGAGAGATCCCTGGATCTGGCCACGACCCGCGAGTCACGCTTGACCGATCGCTGTGCCCTCGTACGCGAAAAAATTCGGCCGGCCAGCAGATGTAGTAATTGATGACGAACTTGATGATTTTCTGTTCGGATGCGATGATGAACTCGACGGATCCCGCCCGGATGACAAAATCCAGTCGTCGCAATCCCCACAGACGGAGCCAATTGACGAGGGATCACCTCGCCAATGCCTACGTATTGTAGACTTGGGTTTCGGGAGAGAGCGACGATGGAGATTCCGGGAACGAGATTAGGCACACGACGTACCCAGCTTCGGGTCCCCTCGGTGGAGGATCCCTACGTGCTGCTAGCAATCTACTATATGATCATAAATATCTTTACATGGTGCCGCCGTAGGCGGAGCTATGCTGTCTATCTGTTGTCCTCTTTCTATCGGGTGCACTGGCTAGCTTTATATATGCAACTAGCCTAGGGTTTTACAAGAGTCCTAGTCGACTACTTCTTCGGGTTGCCTTGTTGGGCCTTCTCCATATTGGGCCGAGCCAAGCCAGGTATACTAATAATGGGTACCCGAAGGGTATACCCATGTCAGAGAGGCCTCGCTCCACCCACGCCTTGGTGAAGACCCACTCGTCAGGTGCCGGAGTCGGGGTGCTAGAATCCTTGGTGAAACTCCAGGAATCGGGAGCCACAAGCCCTTCCTTCTCGAAGGCCCTGAGCTCCGACTCGGTGACTTCGCAAGGCCACCATTGGCCTTTCTCCCCTTCGCGGTTCCAGGCTTTGGAAGCTTTCTTCATTTCCGTCTCCTGGACTTTAGCGGCCATGCGAGCTTGCCCTTCTAACTCTTCTTGGAATTCTTTTAAAGTCGGAATTCGTCCGAGGTGGTTGCTGGAAGAGGCGGAGTAAGGTTGAGCTAATCTTATGTCGGAAATGTTGGGAGGTAGGAACGCTAAGGGTTCGACGAAAGTTGCTTCCGCTGAGTTTGGTGGAGGGCTACTCGGAGAAATATCGGTGAACTTAGGGGAGCTAACGGACATGTTTTTGGCTGCAGGCATAATAATAAAACTTAAGTACCGGATCCTACTGATGTCTATCTTCTACAAGTCCGGTGGACTTACCGGCAATGGCGTGGCGGTTCCCCGTAGCGCCGGTGAAGGATGAGCTCGCAGACTTGACGCGTTGGCCTCCGGCTAGACCACGAATCGGCGGTGGAGCTTGTTTCCCGATCAAACGTGTGCGACTCAGGTCGAGACTGACCTTGGAGTGGCGGCGCTTGAAGGTTTCCGGGGAGGAGCTCATCGGCGTGAGATCCGTTGGGCGGTGCTGGCGCGAGGTTGAAGACGAAGTGGTGAGAGGAGGTGAAAGAATGAAAGTGACCGTGCGGATGGGGTATTTATAGACCCCGCGCGGAGATGCGTGTGCCGGATCCTACGGTGGGAACGGAACGGTCGCACCGTTGGATGACTGCCACGTGTCCTAGGTCAAGTGCGGTGAAACTGGAGCAGCGGTGACCTAACAGCACGTCTCCGATATTTCCGGCTAAGATTCGTAGTTCCGAAAATTTAGCGCGGGAAAAGGGAAAGTTATGTGCGATGTGGGCAAAAAAATTGCTAAGTTACCGTTACAACAAGAATGAATGATTTCCGGTTGTATGAAGTCGGAAACGATGAAGTTTGGAAGCTCTTCGAGATTCTCTTCGGATCCGGATAGAGATAGGTGGATGAATGACGAATCTTGAAGAACTTTGTGGGTATACTTTGTGGGTATGCCAACGACATGGTCTAGATCCGGCAAGCCCGGGTGGCCCACAGATGGTGATTGTGGCATATGGCCCGTCGGGTGGCCCAGTTGCTGTTGATAGAAGATGGATGAAGTCCAGCCCAGGAACAGGAGCCGGATCCCAACCCACATATGGAATAGTCGGATCCATGGAGGCCAATGAAGTATCCGGATCCATGACGGCAAGACTAGATCTAGGTGGATCCTTGACGTGCACGGCAATGTATATTCCGTAGTTAGGCATCTTGTATTCCGGCTAGGACTCTCCGTAGAAACCCTAGATCCTGGCGCCTTTATAAGCCGGATCCCGGGAGCCCTAGAGGCACAACCACAACTCATTGTAACAACGCGAAAGCGCCCAGATAATTCCAGACAAGTAGCAGTAGGCCCTGTCCTCGAGCAGGTGTTCTGAAGCTGGGTAAATCGCGTACCACCGTCCCGAGGACTCTCCACCCGATGGCCCTTAATTCTTCTTCCCTCCATAAGGATCCCTCCTCTGGAGTACCGTCGAATAGGCAACGACACATATGCGTCAGTTGCATGCATGGTACCTGACTGCCGCAAAGAATGGGAGAATAATGATCGTGGCGAAAGTCCCAGAGGACTACTATGGCCGACAGGAAGAGATCCATGTCGAGTTTGACGAACTCTTCCAGATGTACAGTTGCGATGCCCTCGACAAATCTCTCATGAGTTGCTATTGTCTGTAAGTTGTTCAATTCGTTGTCTACATATAAGTCGTTCGGTTCATTGCATGTAATTATCCTCATTATATCCTTTTCTACTCTATTATGCAGACTGAAGATCCTGGTCTGTAGACGTAAGGGCATCCTAAATGTTAGGTTCATTGACCCAGATAAAGTACATATACATACGCTAACTAATAAGCCCAATGAGATGGAGCAAAACCTTCTAAGGTTTCTAAAGGATCAAAATTTATGTGACCACATACTGTTTCCTTACAACTTTAGGTGACAATCTAACTCGGTTGTGTCCATTCACTCACAAGTTTAATTGATGAGTTACTGACATATTTATAGACGTGTGCAGCTTTCACTGGATTCTGCTAGACATTCAAATTGATAATGGAAGAGTTGATGTCTACGACCCATTAACGAGAAACTTGGAAGACTTCCAAAGCATGCAGGACATGCTCCAAAGGTAATTTCAACCATTCTCGTGCTATGTCGGTGTCTTTCGGTGATTTTCTAAGATATCAAGTAATGAATAACTTAGCAATTCATTTTCCTTGCCGGGCAGGGTTTGGAAGCGGTTCAAGTCCGAGACTGTCGGTATCTCCCATGAGAAGCTAACGTTTTGGAGTGTTCCGGTAAGTAGTACGAGATAGGGCCGTGCATCTCTTTACTTCTATTTTAAATACAATTATGATGCATGCTAGATTATTATTTGATTAAATTATATTCTCATAAAGTACGACCAGCAGCCACCGGAGACACATCTATGTGGATACTTCGTTTGCGAGTTCATTCGCACGTTTACCTCTGAGCACAAGGATTATAGATACGACGTAAGAAATACATTTACAACTTTATTTTATTACCATCATTTTTGTTATCATGGTTGATATTCATATTGATCTCATTTACTTATATAGTTCGATGCCATGCGAGGGAAGTCCCTACCAGAGGAACGCGCAATTGTTGTTGCAGAGGAGCTGGTGGGTTTTTTGAGGGCAGAAGCTATAGACGACAAAGGAAGATTTAGTATAGCTAGGGGTCATTACTGATGTCGGTTCCGTGTAATCGAATAGACGGGCTCTAGTCCCGGTAATTGGGATCTCCATGTAATTGTATATATATGCTCGATCGTAAGACAAGTTATCTTATATATATTTATGTACGAACCTGTACGCGTAGAAATATACGAAAACTATTTTGAAATGATATGAAAACCCTAAACCCTAACACAACAAAATGAACTCCTGCCGCGGCACAGAAAGCAGCCAAATTCCTGCCGCGGCAGCCCTAACCCTAAACCCTAACACAACAAAATGAACTCCTGCCGCGGCACAGAAAGTGTCCAAATTTCTGCCGCGGCACAGAAAGTGTCCAAATTCCTGCCGCGGCAGAGACTATTTAGTCGCGGTCCGTGTTACGAGCCGGGACTAACGGGGTTGGCCCCAGCCCGCTCCGCGACACCCACGTAGAGGGACATTGGTCCCGGCTGGTAGCAGGACCGGGACTAAAGGTTGCACCTCTAGTCCCGCTTGATTAGCCGCGGTTGGAAAACCAGGATTAAAGGCCCTTACGGGCCGGGACTGAATGCCCTGTCTTCACTAGTGGCGGCGGCGGCGAAAAGGCCGGCGAGAGAGCCAGCCGCGACGACGGTGCCGGTCTCAGAAGAGATCAGCCGTCGAAATGGCCGGTAAATCCAGCGGCGGCGGAGGGGTGGGAGGCGCGGGAGGGAAGGCGCGACGAGAAATAAAATGCGCGAACCAACGATTATAGAAATAGTCGCCGACAGGTGGGAGCCCGCCTCACTTTTCGTTGTGTCCGGCGTGCCCGAAGCGTCCCCTATGTAGCGGGGACGGGCTCGGGACGCCGGACACCATATTGGGCGCCGGACAAAAAGAGGGTTTAGGGCAAGAGGCTGGGCGTGTGCTGATTGTCGTGCCGTCGTCGAAGGCGCATGTCCAGCTCTCTACCGTTGTGCGTACGGGTACGGCCAAGTGAAGATCGATTGTTTGTGCGAGAAGATCCTCTCGGGGCATATCGGCATATGCACGGCGTCGAGGGCCTTAATGATGAAGAAGAAAAGTCATTACTTTTCGAAACTAAGCTAAGGAGGCCAGAGAAAAGTCTTCAGATTTCGTTCATCGCATGGGATGCATGGGGCCGGGAACCAGGCATATATGCATGCGAATCCAGAGGTGAACATGTGAGAGCGCAGTTTGAGTTAAGGACGTACGTCCCGACGTGACAGCCGTTTTATCTTATTCGCAACAGAAGGACAGACATTCCTGATGGCAAGGAGCTGCTTGGGTCTTTGTAATCATAGATAGATACCAACATAGTGACATATACTCCCCCGATGTATCCTCCTAAGCCCCGACACTTATTATGGATTCGTTGGTATATTTGATCTTTTTTTGCGGGTAGGTATATTTGATCTTTTTTGTTTTACTTATAAGTTAAAATACCGTGTTTTAGGACGACATGGGCGGCGAGCCTCCCCTACGCCGCCTTGGAGTTTCTTGGCCCTCACGGTTCGACAGGTTCGGGCGGCTCGATAGGATGGCTCCATGGCCGGGGAAGGCGGCCCAAAATGGTGGTGGTGCATCGAGATGGCGGCCTCGGTCTCCCATGGAGCGACGGTCCTATGGGGCAGGTCCGTAGCCTAGTATGGTTTGGGTGCCGACCTAGAGATATGTGGCAACGAGTTCTTCGGCCCATATGGTTCGACTTCAGGTAATACAAAGACAATCTAATTGTTGTGTCGGGGCTGCAGCTACGGGTTTAAAACGGTGCTCGAGGTCTGTGGAAAATCACCTAGACAGTGGGGGCAAATAGATAGATGGGTCGTGGGCGTTGTAGCCCGTGTGCACATTTGGTGGCGAGTGGTGTAAGTCGGTGCGAGGCCATAGACTTGGAGGTGTGTGTTTGTTGTGTTTAGAGGATGACGAGTCTGCTCGGTTGTGTTGTTTCTTCGCCCATTTTTTTCAGAAATGTATGATTTTTAGGTGTGGTATTTCTCATAAACTAGGTCACATCTATTCTATCTATACAGATTACTGGAATGCCCTACCCTCTTCGAGAGGTTTCTCAAAAAGAAAATTACTTTGTATTCAAAGAAACTTATAGATAAATATATAAACATCTACAACAGCAATTTACTTTCATTATATTCATCATAAAATATATTTCATACTATATGGATTTGACGTTGTAGATATTATAAAACAGAGGGAGTAATTTTAAATAAGTACATTTAATTACAGCACTCAAGATTGGCTCTAGAGTTTACTTTGGTCAAATTATTTAGAGAACATAAAATACACCATTTAGTTTACATGAAAGTCTCTCCATACGATTACTGGTACTGATTCAGATGTATTTGCTGGTAACATGTACGGAGACCTTCCGGCTAGGAGTCCAGCTGCGAACAGGAAAAAGCTATGTGGGACACCTCTAAATTACTCTGGGTAAAACTAGGATCAAGAAAATGAAGAAAAAAGGCCTAGGAGTACTAAATATTTTGTGTCCACTGGTATTTAGTTCAAATGGGAACAAACTTTTGGCTTGTCGGGAGGCTGAAATCCCAAAAGTAAATATCCAAAATGAGATCACTAGTGGAGAATAGGCCTATTGTCGCGGGTCGTAAGAGCCTTTTGTCTCGGCCGGCCAGCCGGGACAACGGGGGCGCGACAAAAGGCCCAACCTTATGTCCCGTTCCGCTTACATAAAGTCCACCACGTGGCAGCTGATGTCTACGGGTGCTTCTATTCTTGTAGACAGTGTTGGGCCTCCAAGAGCAGAGGTTTGTAGAACAGCAGCAAGTTTCCCTTAAGTGGATTACCCAAGGTTTATCGAACTCAGGGAGGAAGAGGTCAAAGATATCCCTCTCAAGCAACCCTGTAATCACAAAGCAAGAAGTCTCTTGTGTCCCCAACACACCAAATACACTTGTCGGGTGTATAGGTGTACTAGTTCGGCGAAGAGATAGTGAAATACAAGTAATATGGATGTATATGAGTGGTAATAGCAATCTGAATAAAATATGGCAGCGAGTAAACATGCAACAAAACAATAAACAAACGGAGATTCGATGCTTGGAAGCAAGGCCTAGGGATCCTGCTTTCACTAGTGGACACTCTCAACAATGATCACATAGTAGGACTACTCTACACTCTTTTGTTGGATGATGAACACCGCTAATCGTGTAGGATTACACGAACCCTCAATGCCGGAGTTAACAAGCTCCACAGTATTCGATATTCATGTTTAAGTAACCTTAGAGTGCAAGATAGATCAACACGATTACACCAAGAACTAACATAGCGTGCACTACTCGTCACCTTCACGCCAGGTAGGAGGAATAGATCACATCAATACCATCATAGTAATAGTTAACTTCATAATCTACAAGAGATCATAATCATAGCCTACGCCAAGTACTCACACTGTGCACACACTGTCACCATTACACACGTGGAGGAGGAATAAAACTACTTTAATAACATCACTAGAGTAGCACATAGATAATATTCAACTAGATCACATAAAGAGAGAGATGAACCACATAGCTACAGCGGAGCCCTCAGCCCCGGGGTGAATTACTCCCTCCTCATCATGGAGACAGCGATGGCGGTGAAGATGGCGGTGGAGACGGCGGTGGAGATGACTCCGGGGGCAATTCCCCGTCCCGGCGGCGTGCCGGAACAGAGACTTCTGTCCCCCGAATCTTGATTTCGCGATGGCGGCTGCTCTGGAAGGTTTTCTCGGGTCTCGTCTTCTCCCTCGGTGTTTTTAGGTCAGAGACGATTAAATAGGCGAAGAGAGGGAGTCGGAGGGGCCACGGGCTGCCCACACCACAGGGGGGCGCCCCCCCTGGGCCGCGCCGGGGTGTGGTGTGGGGCCCCCTGGCTCCCCTCTCATCCTTCTCCGGTGCTCTGGAAGCTTCGGGAATTATAAGGTCCTCGGTCTTTATTTCGTCCGATTCCGAAAATATTTCTTTACTAGGATTTCTGAAACCAAAAACAGCGAGAAAACAGCAACGCGGCCTTTCGGCATCTCGTCAATAGGTTAGTTCCGGAAAACGCATAATAATGACATATAATGTGTATAAAACATGTAGGTATCATCAATAAAGTAGCATGGAACATAAGAAATTATAGATACGTTTGGGACGTATCAAGCATCCCCAAGCTTAGTTCTGCTCGTCCCGAGCAGGTAAAACGATAACAAAGATAATTTCTGAAGTGACATGCCATCATAACCTTGATCATACTATTGTAAAGCACATGAGATAAATGCAGAGATTCGAAGCAATGATGAAGATAATGAGTAAACAAATGAATCATATAACAAAGACTTTTCATGAATAATACTTTCAAGACAAGCATCAATGAGTCTTGCATAAGAGTTAACTCATAAGCAATAAATTCTTAGTAGAAAGCTTTGAAACAACACAAAGGAAGATATAAGTTTCAGCGGTTGCTTTCAACTTTAACATGTATATCTCATGGATAACTTGTCAACACAAAGTAATATAACAAGTGCAATAGGTAAACATGTAAGAATCAATGCACACAATTTACACAAGTGTTTGCTTCTAAGATAGAAAGAATAGGTAAACTGACTCAACAATAAAGTAAAAGAATGGCTCTTCAAAAGAGGAAAGCATCGATTGCTATATTTGTGCTAGAGCTTTGATTTTGAAAACATATAGAGAGCATAAAAGTAAAGTTTTGAGAGGTGTTTGTTGTTGTCAACGAATGGTAGCGGGTACTCTAACCCCCTTGCCAGACAAACCTTCAAAGAGCGGCTCCCATTTTATTTTTATTTTTGTGTGGCACTCCTTCCAACCTTTCTTTCACAACCATGGCTAACCGAATCATCGGGTGCCTGCCAACAATCTCATACCATGAAGGAGTGCCTTTTTATTTTAGTTTTATTTAGATGACACTCCTCCCCACCTTTGCTTTCTCAAGCCATGGCTAACCGAATCCTTCGGGTGCCGTCCAACAATCACATACCATGGAGGAGTGTCTATTTTTGTTAATTAATTTGGGACTGGGAATCCCATTGCCAGCTCTTTTTGCAAAATTGTTGGATAAGCGGATGAAGCCACTAGTCCATTGGTGAAAGTTGCCCAACAAGATTGAAAGATAAACACCACATACTTCTTCATGAGCTATAAAACATTGACACAAATAAGAGGTAATAACTTTTGAATTGTTTAAAGGTAGCACTCAAGCAATTTACTTTGGAATGGCAGAGAAATACCATGTAGTAGGTAGGTATGGTGGACACAAATGGCATAGTGGTTGGCTCAAGGATTTGGATGCATGAGAAGTATTCCCTCTCGATACAAGGTTTAGGCTAGCAAGGTTATTTGAAGCAAACTCAAGTATAAAATGGTGCAGCAAGACTCACATATAAACATATTGTAAGCATTATAAGACTTTACATCGTCTCCTTGTTGTTCAAACACCTCAACCAGAAAATATCTAGACTTAGAGAGACCAATCATGCAAACCAAATTTTAACAAGCTCTATGTAATTATTCATTAATGGGTACTAGGTACATGATGCAAGAGCTTAAACAAGATCTATATGAGCACAACAATTGCCAAGTATCACATTATTCAAGACATTATACCAATTACTACATGTAGCATTTCCCGTTTCCAACCATATAACAACTAGGAAAATTGCCCGTGCGTTGCAACGGAAATACACACCGTTAAAATATTAGCGTGACAACAAAAGTAGGCAAGGAAACATAAAAATATGGGTGACTGAAAACAACATTATATACTATGTCCAATTCAATTGCAAATGTTGGCTAAATGTCATAAACAGATGTCAACGTCTCTAAAAGTATATAACTGAAGCAATGAGGATGGTTTAATTTGAACGAATTGAATAGCCCAATACAATTGCTTCAAATATGAATTTATAGGATAAATTAGACGCAAAAATTTATGGCGCAATTATAGTGAAATTAACTTCATGTGCTCGTTCGATAGTGATAGAGTACTCGTACTCCTCTCTGCTTCCTACTATACCAGCTTCTTTTATCTTTCATCTTGGCCCTGAATGCTCAGAGCTTAAACAGTTCAGCACATTGCTGAGCCAGAAGTATGATAATCATAGGAAATCTTCATGTTTCTTGCCGACCACGTTGTCCAGTAAACTGCCCTGATGACCAGATACCGAGATTCTCTTCTTTACCTCCGAAATATTTTCCTCCAGTTCACTAATATTAGAAAGTGAAATCCCCGGTTTGCTGAGGACTTCTTGTATACTGACAGTCCAAAAGAAAGTGCTTAACTGAATCTCCTTTCTAATAGCCGAACGGGCAGGCTTCATTATCTTTTTCTTTTCGTTTTGCTTGAAGACCATTGTTCTCACTTCGATCCTTCCTTTTACCATGAGCCAAGCAGAAATCTTGTTCTTTTCTGGGCGCAGCACATTTCCAAGTAGAGTGGCACTAATAAGTTGAATGATTCAGAATCCCTCCCTAGTTACCGAGCATGTACATGGTTTCACTGTTTCAGTATTGTTTATTGTGCAGCCTCTTTTATTTGGCGTAAAGAAGAGAGTGAATTCTCAATCCAATAGAAAAAGAAAAGTTGCTGATTTTTCGGAGGCGATTCGGGTTCCCATTCCCTCAGACGTAGGCTGACCGTAGTCGCCAACACCTAATTCCGGCCCCAATGGCAATAGTATTTACTCCAGCCTCAAAGGCAAGGCAAGGTCCTCCCGCTGCTCCCACTTAAGGAGCAACACCACCGTAATTGGCTACTACCCCCGCGCCCCCTCCAACATCGTCGGCACCGGCCTCCTCGGCAATTTCCTCTTTGCTGCCGAGGGCCTCCGATTTTGCGGCCTGCATCAACTGGCGCCTTCTCGCGTATGGCCCCACTCTCTGCGAGCACGACCTCCCCACGTGCTCAAATTCCTCCGTGACGGGAATGCATCCGTGTGAATTTCGACCCTGAAGCGTCTAACGCGTCGTGGCCGCTTGCCGAAAGATTCGAGACAAGCGTATCACGGTGGAGTTCGTGGAGGCCATCGAGGCCCAATCGGCAGCAATGGCCAAACCCTAGCGTCGAAATTCACCTGATGTTACCCTCCACCGAAACCCTCGTCGGACTCGCCTCAATCGGGCTTTTCGTCCTCAGCGAGCGAAGGGGGACAACCATGTGGCGGTTGCCGGACGGTGGACCTAGCAACTCAAATTGCGCAAGCGGACGGTGCACGAGAAGTAAATCGTCTGGTAGGTAAGGGGAATCACCAAATTCCACAACTCGATCGATCGAGGGAGATGTACTTCCTTTTTTGTTCCTGAATTGCACCGGCAGTGGAGGTTGGATCGCGGATGTTGATGCGGCAGAGGCCGCTACACCGTGTGCTAGACGCTCTCCCGCGAAGTTTGCTACGGCAAGTCGACGATGGTGATAAGCCGGGGCCATGAGGTGCAGAAATACTGGCTGACCTTGTCTTCGTTGTGGTCAATATCGTATCCTCGTTTTTGCTTTCCTCGTGGTCGTCGTCTTAACCTGTGCGGGAGAAACACTACTTGTTTTCGTTGTTGGATATCGTCTCTTCAAGAACTCGATCTCACGTGAATAAATAGGAACCATAAGGTGCCTGCTAGCCTAAACCGGATTGACGTGTTGTTCATGTTTCCTTCGACGACAGCCTAAAGCGATGACACGACGTGAAGCTCAGGAGATTGCGTTGATTATTTGCTGGGCCGCCCCAAAGTGCATGGGCTCTATAGGTTACAAACAGGAAAGCTGCATACCTAACCGACTTGGACTCAGCCGAGCCACGGACGAAATCGATCGATTAATCTGTCTTGAAATCAGTGACGTACCACGGTCGTTTTGGCGTTTAATAGTAAAGATTAACGAAGCAGTTTCAACCTTCGCCATGAAAATTAAAAGCTAAGAACACATGTGTTCATACGAACCAGCGGAGCGTGTCTCTCTCCCACACAAGCATGATGTAATCCAATTTATTCAAACACAAACAAAAACAAAAGCACACACACGCTCCAAGTAAAGTACATAAGATGTGACCGAATAAAAATATAGTTTCAAGAGAAGGAACCTGATAATTTTGTCGATGAAGAAGGGGATGCCTTGGGCATCCCCAAGCTTAGATGCTTGAGTCTTCTTGAAATATGCAGGGATGAACCACCGGGGCATCCCCAAGCTTAGACTCTTCACTCTTCTTGATCATAGTATATCATCCTCCTCTCTTGACCCTTGAAAACTTCCTTCACACCAAACTTCAAGCAAACTCATTAGAGGGTTAGTGCATAATCAAAAATTCACATGTTCAGAGGTGACACAAACATTCTTTTCACTTCTGGACATTGCATAAAGCTACTGGACATTAGTGGATCAAAGAAATGAATCCAACATAGCAAAAGAGGCAATGCGAAATAAAAGGCAGAATCTGTCAAAAACAGAACAGTCCGTAAAGATGAATTTTAAAATGGCACCAGACTTGCTCAAATGGAAAAACTCAAAACTAATGAAAGTTGCGTACATATCTGAGGATCACGCTCGTAAATTGGCAGATTTTTTCGAATTTTCTACAGAGAACTGTGCCCAGATTCGTGACAGACAGCAATGCTGTTTCTGCGCAGCGATCCCAAATATAACATCAACTTTAGCATAGAAACTTTACTTGGCACAAAAACATGATAAGGAGAGGTTGCTACAGTAGTAAACAACTTCCAAAACACAAATATAAAACAAAGTACTGTAGCAAAATAACACATGGGTTATCTCCCAAGAAGTTCTTTCTTTATAGCCATTAAGATAGGCTCAGCAATTTTGGTGATGCACCCGCAAGAAATAGTATTTGAAGCAAAAGAGAGCTTCAAGAGGCAATTCAAAACACATTTGAGCCTAACATGCTTCCTATGTAGAAGAATCTTATACACAAATGAATTCATGAAGAGCAAAGTGACAAGCATAAGAGGATAAAACACGAGTAACTTAAAGATTCTCAACATAAAGAGGGGAAACTTAATATTATTAAGATGCATATAACCATATTTCCCTCTCTCATAATAACTTTCAGTAGCATCATTGATGAAATCCACAATATACCCGTCACTTAAAACATTCTTATCATGGTTCATATGCATAGAAGTATCATTAATTTTGGCATAAGAAGAGTTATTCTCATTAATAGTAATTGGAGCAAGATTATTATCAAGAATTTGAACATGGTAAACAAGTTGCACACTAAGGGAATGGTTTTTGGCAAGCCCATCATAACTATGACAAGTTTCATAAGGATAATTGTAACATGTGTCATATACATCTCTATAGCAATTATCTAAACCAGAATATGTAATATCATCATTTTCACTAAAAGTAGAGGTCTCAAATACAGGATCTTCAAGCACAACATCCCCAAGCTTAGAGCTTTCAATATCATCGTTTAAGGGGACATGAATAATGCTATCATCATTACTTTCATAATCAGTACCAAAGAGATTTTCAATATCAAAGGCAGTGTGCTCATCCAAATCATGATCACTAATATGGGTAAAGGGTATAGGAAGATCATCGTACTCAGATTCATTATCATAATAATCATTAGGCGCAACATACTTACAGTTACCTATTGTTACCTCATACACGCGGGGATATGCCATTGCCTCTTTCTCTTTATTCTCTTTCTTCTTCTTCTTCTTCTTCTCCTCGTTCCCTTCTTTAGGAGGAAGAGGCTTGAAGGGTGGCTTGTCCGCATAACCTGATTTTCTTTTAGAAACAATAGAAGAAACTTGGGAGGATCCCTCCTTTTCATTAATTAGTTGAAAACACACAGCGGTCCTATCATATTTTGGCAAGGTGTCATCTTCTAAAATATTCTGTATGTAAGTATTTGTATGGCAATTATTAATGCAATAAGAAAGACACCCATGCAAGACATCATCAATATCAAGATCGTTAATATTTAACAAAGAAATTTTTCTTGATAACTCTTCACACTTCAAAAATAGGGTAAGTTCATCATGCTGATTAGGAATAATTTCATCATCACAATACAAATTTGCAGCACTCATGGGGTTCGAATTATCATTGGAGGAGCATTGAAAATTAAAATGACCAACTCTATGGCAAAGTTCACAAATAAAAGGATAGAGGGCACACACTTTTTCTCCAAGATCATCTAGAGCTCTAGACCACTTTCTAGTTTTTTCATTTCTGTGATGGATACAATATTCATCTTCTATTTGATTAATTCCACAAGGTCTATGTATTCCACAAAAATTAACATGCTTATAGGAAATAGCATTTTCAGAAGTTTCAACATGTTCATTGCAATCATTAATAACAGTTTCATCCTTCATGTAAGCGTCTTTAAAAGGTTCGTGATACTTATCAAAATTCTTCCTAGGCAATTCAATGTGAGAAGCAAAAGCTTTATAAAGATTTGCAGCAACTTGAGAGTCAAGACCATAAGTAGTACTCATATTTCGAAATTCATCAGTATTCATAAAAGTTTCAATGCATTCATAATCATAGTTTATACCTGATTCTTTACCTTTGTCATTCTCCCAATCTTCAGCGTTCTCCTTAATCCGATCAAGAAGGTCCCTTTTAAACTCTTCTTTGTTGCGCGTGAATGATCCGAATCAAGTAGTATCCAGCAAGGTCTTATCTTGAAAAGAAAGTCTTGCATAGAAATTATCAATGATGATATTACCTGGAAGCTCATGATTGGGGCATTTGAGCATTAAAGACTTCAACCTCTCCCATGCTTGGGCAATACTCTCTCCATCATGAGGCCAGAAATTATATATATGGTTTCGATCTTTGTGAATTTCACTTGGAGGATAGAACTTAGAACAAAATAGAGGCATAATATCCTTCCAATCAAGAGAGCGCCCGTCCTTCAACAGTTTATACCAATGCGCCGCTTTACCAGACAGCGACATAGAGAATAGTTTCTTCTTCACTTCATCCATAGAGATACCTGCACACTTGAATAACCCGCATAATTCATGCAAAAACAGTGAATGATTTCCAGGATGGACAGTTCCATCCCCTTCATAGCGGTTATCCATAACACGTTCAATAATTTCCATAGGTATTTTATACGGAATACTTTCAGCAGAGTGGATTTAAAATATCAGAAGCATCATTAGAGTTATCGCATATGGGAGATAAAGCATCATCAGAGCAAAATATTTCTTCTAAAGCGGAAGAGCAAAAAAGATTATTTTTATGTAAACTAGCTTCCCCAAGCTTAGACTTCTTCATAGCATTAGCAGTAATTGCATTCATACCAATAACATTGCTATTATCATGCAAATAAGGTTCCATAGGTTTTTTAATTTTCGCATCAAACAATTCTAAATTAGGAAAAAGATTAAAAAGCTCACCAATTTTTTTATTGTTTTCCATTATGCCTAACTAGTGAAAATAAGAACAAGAAACAAAAAGATGTAATTGCAGAGTCTAAAGGAAATAGCTTCGAGCACACACACAATGGCGCCAGAAAAGTACTGTTACCTGGAACCGGAGTATGAGTGCCTTTTACCTTTCCTCCCGGCAACGGCGCCGGAAAAGTGCTTGGCGCGTAGTTGACGAGGGAGGAAAAGTGCTTAGTTGCCGGGCTTGCCAATGTGTGAGTGCCGTTTACCTTTCCTCCCGGCAACGGCGCCGAGAAAAGTGCTTGATGTCTACGGGTGCTTCTATTCTTGTAGACAGTGTTGGGCCTCCAAGAGCGAGAGGTTTGTAGAACGAGCAGCAAGTTTCCCTTAAGTGGATTACCCAAGGTTTATCGAACTCGGGGAGGAAGAGGTCAAAGATATCCCTCTCAAGCAACCCTGTAATCACAAAGCAAGAAGTCTCTTGTGTCCCCAACACACCAAATACACTTGTCAGGTGTATAGGTGTACTAGTTCGGCGAAGAGATAGTGAAATACAAGTAATATGGATGTATATGAGTGGTAATAGCAATCTGAATAAAATATGGCAGCGAGTAAACATGCAACAAAACAAGTAAACAAACGGAGATTCGATGCTTGGAAGCAAGGCCTAGGGATCCTGCTTTCACTAGTGGACACTCTCAACAATGATCACATAATAGGACTACTCTACACTCTTTTGTTGGATGATGAACACCACTAACTGTGTAGGATTACACGAACCCTCAATGCCGGAGTTAACAAGCTCCACAGTATTCGATATTCATGTTTAAGTAACCTTAGAGTGCAAGATAGATCAACACGATTACACCAAGAACTAACATAGCGTGCACACTGTCACCTTCACGCCAGGTAGGAGGAATAGATCACATCAATACCATCATAGTAATAGTTAACTTCATAATCTACAAGAGATCATAATCATAGCCTACGCCAAGTACTCACACTGTGCACACACTGTCACCATTACACACGTGGAGGAGGAATAAAACTACTTTAATAACATCACTAGAGTAGCACATAGATAATATTCAACTAGATCACATAAAGAGAGAGATGAACCACATAGCTACAGCGGAGCCCTCAGCCCCGGGGTGAATTACTCCCTCCTCATCATGGAGACAGCGATGGCGGTGAAGATGGCGGTGGAGACGGCGGTGGAGATGACTCCGGGGGCAATTCCCCGTCCCGGCGGCGTGCCGGAACGGAGACTTCGTCCCCGAATCTTGATTTCGCGATGGCGGCTGCTGCGGAAGGTTTTCTCGGGTCTCGTCTTCTCCTCGGTGTTTTTAGGTCAGAGACGATTAAATAGGCGAAGAGAGGGAGTCGGAGGGGCCACGGGCTGCCCACACCACAGGGGGGCGCCCCCCCTGGGCCGCGCCGGGGTGTGGTGTGGGGCCCCCCTGGCTCCCCTCTCGTCCTTCTCCGGTGCTCTGGAAGCTTCCGGGAATTATAAGGTCCTCGGTCTTTATTTCGTCCGATTCCGAAAATATTTCTTTACTAGGATTTCTGAAACCAAAAACAGCAGAAAACAGCAACTGGCCTTTCGGCATCTCGTCAATAGGTTAGTTCCGGAAAACGCATAATAATGACATATAATGTGTATAAAACATGTAGGTATCATCAATAAAGTAGCATGGAACATAAGAAATTATAGATACGTTTGGGACGTATCAGCAGCCGCGGGGCGCGCATGGGTCTCCCCCTTTTGTCGCGGCTGGTAACATAGGCCGGGACAAAAGGTCCTCTACGTGGCGCGCGCAGGATGCTGCTCCTTTAGGGTTTAAGGGGTGCAGCCACCCCCCCCCCCCCGCCGCCCCGCCACCCCCCCCCCTTTTATTTCATTTTTCATTTCAAAATAAAAAAATTTATATATTTGTACGCTACCACAAGATGTACACGTTCATGCATTATATATAGATCGAGCAAACAAATATTCGAAGCAAAAGTCTATTCGTAGATTCCCCTTACATATACATGGAGCTCACGACTACCAGGACTAGAGCCCGTCGTCTATTCGAACTATTACACGGGGATCATCAGAAGCGCCTATTTACACTAAACAAGCCGTTGTCGTCTATTATTTCTCTCATCAAAAGTCCCGCCACTTCCTCCGCAATTCCTAGTAGGTGTTGGTGTGGTTGGAGCTTCTCCCGCATGAACTCGACCTATATAGGAAAATAAGATGAATATGACTATATCAATCTTGATAACTAAATATTGACGATAATAAATTAAAGTTGTGAATGTTATTGCTTACGTTGAATCTATGATCGTCATTCTCAGTGGTTAACATGCGAATGGACTCGCAAACGTAGTATCCACATAGATTCGTTCCCTGTGGCTGCTGGGCGCACGATACAGGAGTAAATGTTAGATTCTCTGCGAAGTTACCCTTAACCACCTTCTTGAAGCATCTCCAAACCCTGCCGGGCAAAAGAATGATTGAATGAGTGGATAATTAATTGATATCTCACGAAAGATATAGCGCGACAATGATTGAAATTACCTCTGGAGCAACTGCTGCAAGTTGCGGAACCCTTCCAGGCCTCTACTCAATGGATCCCTTACTTCAACTATTCCCTTATCAACTTGAATGTCTAGCAGAATCCAGTGAAAACTGCACATGTTTATATATATATACGTCATGAATTACACTTAACATCGAGTAAGAAAAATTGAATATGTACAACAGAGTAAGACTCTCACATGTAGTTGTAAGGAAACAGTATTGAATCACAGAAATGTTGCTCCGTTATAAAACTTAGTAGGTTTCCCCCCGTTTCTTCGTCTTTATCCCTTACCGTGTCATGATGTACTTTATCTGGGTCAATAAACCCAATATTGGTTATCTTCTTTCTTCTGCATTCATCGATCTTCAGTTTGCATAAGAGAGTACATAAGGATATAATGAGTATATGCAATGAACAGGAACAACTGAATGAACAGAAACTTATATGTAGTCAACAACTTACAAGCAATAGCAACTCATGAGACATTTGTCGAGGGCGCCTAAATTGAATAACTGCCAGAGTTCGGAAATCTCAATATGGAGATCCTCCCTTCGGAAGTAATATTCTTCTGGGATATTCGCCACGATGTATCTTTGGTTCTCCTTGCACGCATCAAGGTACCACTGATGCAAATTCCGCATATGCGTTGGCAGTTCTTCCAGCCTCTTTCTGCTAACCAAGTCGGCCCCATAGACAAATTTAGGGGCTATATCAACAATGGGTAGTGCAGCATCTTGGGAACTCAGCAATTCCTCCACGGTACAATTCATTTGAGCCGCTAGCGTCGCAGCTGCTTCCATATCGAAACCACCATGTCCCTGGTACACCGAGGGAACATCTAACACTTTGAGGGGTGGGATCGATTGTTTGGCCTGTTCTCCGAGCTGGGGAACATCCTTTCTTTTTCTGCTTGCTGTCGCTTGCTGGGCCTTGAAGGGTGCACTTTTTGTACTTGATTTCTTCCCGGCTACACTTTTAGTTGATGATTTGCTCGTGCTAGCACTTTTCTTCTCTTTTCTCTGCTCAATTACCTTCGCAAGTGTGCGTGTATAGTCATCCTTCTTCTCGTGTAAGTCATATTGCGATGGTGTGTTCAGAAAATCAAGAGCATATGCTTTTTGCTTCTCGGTGTATGGCGCTGGGGGCTTGGGTTTTTCCTTATGAAAATGTTCATGCAGTTGGCTCTTTGCAACGGCGTCACTTTCCTCGTTAGTAAGATCGTAAGCACGGGGGGGAGGAACCTTTGGTACTCTTGGGAGGGGCGACAGTCGGCGGATAGGACTCTTGACACGCTTCCGCTTGGGTGCCTGCCGAGTCTTAGTGGGCGCAGGTGGCGGCGAGGACGGCTGATCTGGCTGTGGAGATGGAGATGGACTAGGGATTTGGTGGTCGTACTCATGGGGTGATGGTGACATGTGACCACTCGGAGGAGGTGATGGTGACCTGCGACCACTCGGAGGAGGTGATGGTGACCTGCGACGACTAGTAGGGGGTACCCAGCTTGGAAGCCTGATGTTCTTCTTCTCCCAAAGAATGATGTCACCCAGTACATCTCTGAGTGTAAGCTGACCTTCACCTCCAGGGATTTCAAGCTGCAATGACTCAAACGACGGTACAATTGAATCCACCCCGACACGAGCATAGCCAGCTGCAATCTCATTGCCATGACATAGTGTCGGCTGACCTTCAGGTCCTAATGTAGGTAAAACAAAGCCGACATCCACCTTAAGAGATAGGTTCCTGAACACCTCATGGAGATCACAAGTTGTCTGCTCCTTGATTCCATCCACGGGGTAGCCAGGACCGCCATCTATCATCCGTGTACATTCAGGCGGGGCCTCCGAGTCAGCCACGCTTGACGTGGGCATTACCCTTCGGGTAGCTGTTATTGCCCTATCCTATACGGCCCAACTGGAGGCCCATGAAGACACCCAATGGCAAGGTTGGCCAGTACGACGGTGCCAAAGAAGATTCCTTGAAGAACAAGGCGAAAAGACGAAGAGTACAAGGAAAGTTTAGAACTAGAGTCCTTTGTAACCTAGTCGAACCCGGACAGATCTCTCGAGACCTGGCTCCCTATATAAGGGCCAGGAGAGGGGCTGCCGAGGGACACAATCAATCATAGCAATTTTAGTCACCATAAGTCTAGAGCTAGGTCCCCGTAGCACTTAGCCTCTCGACGAGATCACAGCCGAAACCTTCGGCACCCCATTGTAAACCCGTTATTTTCATAATCAAGATCAGACAGGCAGGACGTAAGGGTTTTACCTCATCGAGGGCCCCAAACCTAGGTAAATCGCTTTCCCCGCTTGTTTGATAACCGATGTCTCGTGTCAGCCTACAGGATTCCATCTACCCTAAGCCCCAAACTGAGGGCATTGCCGAGGAGTACCCTCGACAATTGGCGCCGTCTGTGGGAAACCTGTTGGCACAAGATCCGTCATCGGCAGATCCGGCCATGTCGTCGGCAGCTTCGTCGACTCCGTCAGCATCACCAAGTTTGGGGAGTCCGATCCGATTCGGCTCCTATGAGTTCACCCCGCACATCGATTCTTCTCGCTCGACTTTCTCGGGTCTACAAAGAAACATGGATATGACGTTCGGGAGCGTCCATTGCAACATCAACGCAGAAGGAGTTCTTCGTTTGCTGGAACCGTTCGCCCCTAGATCAGCAAGGAAATCGCCTCCACCGGCCGCAGGATCGATCATGTCATCATCGATCGATCTTTCCGCTAGCCTAACAGACTCGACGAATTCATCTCCGCCATCAACCCCTCGGTCGACGTCTTCGATGTCGGTTGGATCCGATAACCCCGTACCATCGGAGATGACCTCGTACTACTGCCTGAACTGCGACACCAGGCACGGATTAGGATCAAGTGACACGCCGTTCATCTGCAGTGCCCGGTACTCGTCGGGAGAGGACAGTGTCGACAGCGTTATCAAGGAGGTCACCTGGAAAGCGGCGCACCACCAAGTCTATGCTGCCAATAACGCAGGAAACGCAAGAAACGGGGGAGGTGGAGATCACACCCCTCGCTCCAGCAGACGACACAGCTTTGAAAACAGCGCCAGTAACAACAATAGCGATTACACCATCGCGGAGGAAGAATGGGCAGCAGCACGGGCAGCCGTACTTAATAACACACCGCTTCCCGCCGGAACTTCAGTTGGAACCCTCAATGCTTATCGCTCCATCTTGGAGAAAAATCGGGAGCGATTATCGAATGAGCAGGCCACCCTCGAAAGACGTCTGTTAGCGGCAGATCAATCCATCGAACGACGGAGGGGCTCGCGAGGAAGCGCGTCTCGAAGCAGCCAAGGTGTAGGGAAGCACCGGTCAAGGCTATCCAGACTTTCGGAAGACGATACTAGAGAAATAACGCCAAACCTATCCAGCTCCTTCATGACTACGGACACAGCGGGTATGTTAAGGCTAAAAACCGTTGAAGGAGCAACTGCTAACCTCGCGGCGTACCTCATCAACCAACGACCCGAAGGTTCTATGGCTCAAGCTCATCGGGGTGCCCTGGAAAGCCTTGCAATCTTAGGAGACAATCTGGTTCCACGAAAGGAAAAGCCCACGCTCCAAGCCAGCGGCTCGAAGCACCGTTCACGGGACGCCCGAGACGAAATCACCCAGAGTAGGATCGACAAAGCCAGGCGACGGCGAGCCGCAAGGGAGGAGTACGATAGCGGCACCTCAGAAGAAAGCCAGGAGTACGACCGCCAGATGAGGGGAGCCGATTGATTAAGCTACAAGATCCGTGAAACAATGCCACCCAAAAGGTTCAAACCTACTCCTACTGATGCCGCTAAGTACGATGGACAGCAGGAGCCGAGGTCTTGGATAGATGATTACTTGCAGACTGTGATCTTGCACAAAGGAAATCAGATAGCAGCAATGCAGTGCTTGCAACTTTACCTGAAAGATTCGGCACGGGCCTGGTTGAGAGGCCTGCCGAAGGGTTCCATCAAGTCGTGGGATGACCTGGTGGATGCTTTCGTCACAAACTTCCAAGCAACATACAAGAGGCCTGTTGGGATCGATGAATTACGGCATTGCCAGCAGAAGCCGAAGGAGTCGATGCGTGCGTACATTGGGAGGTTCACTAAACTCCTGAATGCTGCTGAAGATGTTTCCGTTGACAGAGCGATCGATGCCTTTAGCGATGGCATTCGACGTGAAACCTACATAGAGGAGCTTGGGCACAAGAAGCCGAAGACTATAACAAAGTTAATGGAAATCGCCAACAGCTGGGCTGATGGCGAAGACAACGTACGAAGGCCTCGACAACGCAGTGACGACAAAGACGACGATCAGCCGAGGCATGATTCGGGTGGTCGAAGGGACCGTCGTAAGAAAAGGAAAGACCGCAGTTACGATGATGGCAACTTGGTAGCCGCGGGATATTCCGATCGACAAGATGATCGGTATGATGACAGGCGAGACGATCGACAGGACGGCAATCGGAGTAACTCTGGGAACCGTGGCAACTACAAACCACGACCTCAGAGGACCCCCGAGTTACCCTTCGCTGAGCAGATAAACGCTCCTTGCTACTTGCACGCGTACATCGATCCTAAAGATAACAAGAAAAAGTCAAGCCACCTGCTCAGAGACTGTCGACAGTTCATCGAGATGCAGAAGCTCATCCAGCAGCAGCAGCAACCTCAGCACCAGGTCCAGCAAGTTCAGCCCCACAACTCTAACAAGTCCTTTCCTCCACCACGTGGACAAATGAGTATGATTCACAGAACCGGTGTTTCGAGAAGAGAGATGAAGAAGCTCACCCAAGAAATCAACCTGGCAGAAAGCATTATGGCTAATATCCCTGAATATATCGACTGGTCATCTCAGAGCATTATGTTCAGCAGAGCGGATCATCCGATGACAATCCCGAAGCCAGGGCACGCTGCCTTAGTAGTTGAGGCACAAATCGGAGGGTTTAAGATGAGCAAAGTTTTCATGGACGGTGGAAGCGGATTAAACCTGATATTCCTCGACACGATCAAAAGCATGGGAATTACGATGAGGATGCTAGAAAAAACAGATACCTGTTTCCATGGGATTCTCCCCACCTTACCGGCGTACTCTCTTGGCAAAGTTTACCTGAATGTTGTCTTTGGCAAACCCGACAACTTCAGGAAGGAAAAGATCGAGTTTGAAGTAGTAAACTGGGAATCACAGTACCACGCTATACTCGGAAGATCAGCTTATGCCAAGTTCATGGCTGTGCCGCATTACGCATACCTCAAGCTGAAAATGCCTGGGAACAATGGAACGAACATCACAGTCTATGGAAGTTTCTCACGCTCGGATAATTGCGATCGCGAGTTTCAGAGGATTGCTGCGAAGTTCGGGCTAAGACAGGAAATTGTTGACTTCCCTTCAAAATCGTTAGCACTCGATAGTAAGGAAGATGAACGCGTCAGGAAAATGAAGAAGAAGCCAGCCGACCTTGCCTTGGAAGTTTCGACAGTTAAAACCTCGGCAGCTGACGGCAAGACAATTGTAGAAGAAAACAAAACTCCGGCAACCTCCGCAAAAACTCCTGATGAAACCAGTGATGCTCCCAAAGCCACTGGCACGGCGGACAAGCTTGAAGATAAGAAGAACCCTCCTCTTGCTTAAAAAGATGGAGAGCATTATATTTAGTCTTTTCTCTTTTCAGCAGGGCTCTTCTTAGCCCCCTCTAGTTTTTTGCTTACTTTATTAATGAAGACTCAAGTTTTGTTTCATTGAAGAATTGCAGTAATTCGGGACACCCAAACTGCATCGTCAGGAACTTTGTTCGTATATTACAACGAACATCGGTTCAATGGAAAATACGCCTAGAGATTGCACTCTAACAAAGCCTCTGAAATTACGAGTGTTATGATGCAAAATCGACGGGGACTTTGTTCTTTTCCTTCGCTATAGATGCCTCAAAGAGTGCTGCAGATAGCAAGGATCATGAAACACGTATGAAAACGACCCACGCTCGATACTTTAAACTACAGAACTATCAAAGAGCAACGGAGTCATCGGCAGATCTAGTGCCACCGATCTATTCGGGAGCTGCTGTCAAGTCACGCATCGGTTGAAAGCAAAGTTGCACATACAACGGGTTTAGCAAGACCCGCAACACGAGCTGATCACTCAAATAATTTGCTACCGACAAACATACGTATACATCATAATACAGATGTAAAAACGAGTAATTAAGATTTACTCCTTCAAAATTTGCCAACGGCATTAACACGGAAGAGGTACATGTATATACCCCTGCCGATAAAATAGTTTAACCATAATCATCCGAACATTCGGATGCAGTAAGTATCAAGGCCTCCTAGTTACAATAGGGGTATATCTTTGGACTACTCATGTGGAGCCTCTTTTTCTTTGGCTGCCATTGAGGTTCCTTCAAGTCTTTCAATAACGATGGCGGCGGGAAGGTCCACCTTCGGGTAAAGCGGCCCTAATTCACCTACCGCATTGGCAATTGCCAGCAGGTCTGCTGAAGGATGACATACAAGGACAAGGGCGAGCGCAGCTTTAGCTCCTGCAAGAAGTTGTGTTCGAACCAAGCTTCGGATCTTCTTGGCATTACTAAATTCTGACATTAAAGTCAACAGCGTGGGAGGCACTGCGTTCAAAGGGAACATCGTCTTCCAGATTACTCTCAGTCCTTTATAGCACTTGTCGAAGAAACGGTGGACCTCCTGGACCCGATCTTGGAACTTCGCGACAGTGGAAGCCTTCGAATGATCTTTCCAGAAAACCTCATCTAAAGATGACAGTTGAGCCAATGCATTTACGCGCTCGTGAATTCGCTTGTTCTCCTCAGCTGGGTTCAGAGCTATAACTAGAAAAAGAAACGAAGGAAGATAAGAAGATGTCTTTCATGAAAAACAAGGAGCAAGAGGACAAGGGCGCTTACAGTTCAAACTTTCTGTGGCTCTATGCAACTCAGCAAGAGCATAGCGTTCTGCGTCAACTGCAAGTTCGTTCTTCTTCCTGATAATAGCAGCCAAGGCGTAAGTACTGCGCATATCCTTTTCCATCTGAGCGATTCGATCCTTCATGCGGTGGAGGCGATCACCCTCAGAACAAGCACCCGAAGAATCATCGGTAAATGAAGGCACAGGAAAAACCTGCAAAAATTGTTAAAAGGCATGATGGATTATATAGATTCAATACTAGAATTTACTCCCATCGGGAGCGTGCGAATAAAAGTGTTATAGCAAGAGGATATTGGCAACATTGCCAGCACGGAATTTGTTACAATCATAGAAGTCTTATGACAGGACATTGTCTCAACCAAGCAAAATTACAAGAATGAAATCAAGGGGCCTGGGTCTGGTTTGACAAGCTTGGTCCAATGGATGATTTCTTTGCCGAGACCAGCTCAAGGAGCTGGCGAGCACACTTAAGTGCCGAGGTCGTAAAGGCACCCAAGTCAACAAATCGCCCATCTTGCTCTTTCGGCAGCTCTTTGGACATCTCTTCAATATTGGCCTTGAAGCCATGACCCATCATAAGCTGAAAGGCTAGGAGGGCACCGTAGGTACGCGAAGTACGTTTGAATACCTCGATAACACCCCTCGTGTTGATGGCAAAAGTGTCGATCAGCTGCCCCAAGGTCTTGTTCTGATCAATCTTGGGGAAGATCATCGAATGCATCCTCGCCATAGCTCCCTTACCCTTCTGAAGGAGGTCCTGAACAAGCAGGTGAGACTCGAGGGTCATCGACAAAGCATTTGCCGGAGAATTGTTCGGGAGTTTGTCCAGAGCTTCAGCAGGGATGTCGGCAGCCTCTGCAAAGAACGAAATAGGAGGAGTTCATTAACTGGGAATTGAATTAATAGAGCAAAAATCAATAAGAGAGCGAAAAGGGAATTACTGAGCAAGGCCAAAGAAGACTGGCGAAGAAGATCATCCTTTTCGATCATCCGAGCTTCGGCAGTAAGCCTGGTTGCTTCTTCATCCTTCAGCCTCTTCTTCAACCCTTCGAGTGCATTCTTTAAGGAATCAACCTCCTGGCGAGCCTCGGCAGCTATTTTTATCGCGCTCTCCAACTTCGGGGAAGAAGACTTGACCTCCTTTTGCAGCCGGGCCTTGTCAACTTCCAGAGAAGTATATTGGGAGGCGAAGGCCTCCAGAGAAGAGATAACAGCTCGCAAATCCTTAAGAGACAAGGAAAAATGATTATTAGATGGAGAGCTAATTGTCAACGAACTAATAATTTGATCAAGGTCCGCTCGGGAGATGTTGCAAGTAGATATATCATTAAAGCAGGAAAGGCTTACAGGTTTCCCTGAAGGAGAAGCTATAACTTCGGCAGTCAAAGGAATCTCCTTCCCTTTGGAAAGGGAAGAAGCTATCGATATCTGGGTTGTGGGGGCTGCAGCAGGGGTCGAAGCCTCGGAGGCTGCGGGATTCGGCAGGTTGGTACAAAATTTAGCCTTCTTGGACGGAGGCTCGATGAAACCCTCGTCACTACAAGAGTGAGAAACTGGCAAAATTAGAATCGGATACGAATGGCAAAGACAGAATCCAACCTTGGGAAAAGAAGCAGGGACTTACAGATCGTAAAGATCATCTTCGTCGGCAAAGGCGCCCGATGGTCTCTTTGAGGGCAGCGCCTCGGCCTCTTCCACAGCTGCATCAACAAAGGCAGCACCATCAGCGTCGTCATCATGCATTGACCCCGCTGTATCACTTATATCATCGGCAGAGGATTGAGGATTGATGAAGACAGCTTCAGGATTCATTGGATCATCATGTTCGTCTTTTGGACTTGCATTTCCTTCAGTATGAGATGCTACAGGGACTGAGGAATCCCTTTTTCGGAAGTATTGTTTGATAGGTCTTGCAAATGTTCGGGAGCTATAGGGATCTGTCGAAGTAAACAAGTGAGAATAATGGCAGTTACAATGATCAAGAGAAACAGGACAATAAGAGCGCGGAGGGAAAAATTTACCTCGGTTGGTAGATGATCCGCATCGAATGGTGGTTGGGAAGATATCAGTGGAATCGAATCTTCCTGGCTAAAGAGAGTGAGGCGCCGGACTTCATCAAGCAGTTCCTTTTCGGATAACTCAGCGATATTTACTCTAGTCTCGTCCTTGGGACCCGAATATAACCACATCGGATGGGCCCTAGACATGATCGGCTGAACTCGACGTTTTAAGAACACAGCGGCTACCTCAGTACCTATCATGGTTTGACCATCGGATTCCTTGATCCGAAGAAATCTATCAAATAACTTATTGACTATTGGCTTCTCATCGGGTGAAAGGATATTTTTCCAAGATTTCTTGGGTTTGGCTTCTAGAACATCAGAGAATTGGGGGAGCTGGGAGTCGACTGCTGATGAGTCTCTGATATAAAACCACTTCAGCCTCCATCCTTGCACAGACTCTTTCATTGGAAAGTTGAAGTAGTTAACTTCTTTGCGAGCAACAAACCCGACTCCGCCAATGACGAAAGACCCACCGCTGCAGTTGTATCTTTTCACGAAGAAAATCTTCTTCCACAAACCAAAGTGGGGCTCAATGCCCAAAAACGCTTCACAGAGGGTGATAAAGAACGCAAGGATGAAGTGTGGAAAGGGGAGAGTTTACCCTGAGAGATTATAAAGTAAAAGGAAGCCTGAGGATTGAGCGGGCACGTGTCGTTGTTACCAATTTATTAAGGGGATTTCTTTTCATCATCGATCGCAGAAATTGAGGAGTCGCCTTGGTAACTGCACGCAGGTAGTGGTCATTTCTTAAACAAAACCGCGCAGAAGTAGGATGGGCCCGTCAGGTCACGTCCTGTCAGACAGAACTACAACAGTAATTACATCATCAGTGACGTCGTGAAATCCGCTTGAGGTACCCGAAGAAAAGTCAAAACTATCGGATGGCCAACTTGAGTCTACGCACGGATTGCAAGCATCCGTACCTAGACTCGGGGGGCTACTCCCATCGGGAGCGCTGGACGCGCACCCGATAATTTTGAACTCGAAGACTTTCTTGCAAAAAAGGGTGTGAAAAGAATATCTGAAGAAAAGATTGGAGCGTTCGGCTCGAGTCTGCACCCGGTTGCAAGCACCCGTGCCTAGACTCGGGGGCTATTCCCATCGGGAGCACCGATTGCGCACCCGACAAACTTTTTTGCACTCCAGGATCATGCCCGGGGACTTGATTCTGTGTAGAGTAGCGTTGTTTTGCCATCGGCAGTTAAACAGCAAAGCTGGGCACGTTACTCAATATCCTTTACGCACTAAAACCTTACTTAAAAAATTGAAGCCCCGATGCAAATGTATCGGATGACCTATGAAGACCTGCAGAAAGCCTCGGCAGAAGAAGACATTCGAGTGGCACAACTTGAGTCTACGTATGGATTGCAAGCATCCGTACCTAGACTCGGGGGCTACTCCCATCGGGAGCGCTGGACGCGCACCCGATAGAAGGAGATGATGCTGTTACAAGGAGGACAAGAATTATCAAGAGAGAAGAACATTCGGTGGAGGCATGCTTTAGTCTCTACCCGAAATATCTTCGGCTAGACACTCGGGGGCTACTGACGTGGGCATTACCCTTCGGGTAACTGTTATTGCCCTATCCTATACGCCCAACTGGAGTCCCATGAAGACACCCAATGGCAAGGTGGGCCACTACGATGGTGCCGAAGAAGATTCCTTGAAGAAAAAGGCAAAAAGACGAAGAGTACAAGGAAAGTTTAGAACTAGAGTCCTTTGTAACCTAGTCGAACCCGGACAGATCTCTCGAGACCTGGCTCCCTATATAAGGGCCAGGAGAGGGGCTGCCGAGGGACACAATCAATCATAGCAATTTTAGTCACCATAAGTCTAGAGCTAGGTCCCCGTAGCACTTAGCCTCTCGACGAGATCACAGCCGAAACCTTCGGCACCCCATTGTAAACCCGTTATTTTCATAATCAAGATCGGACGAGCAGGGACGTAAGGGTTTTACCTCATCGAGGCCCCGAACCTGGGTAAATCGCTTTCCCCGCTTGTTTGATAACCGATGTCTCGTGTCAGCCTACAGGATTCCATCTACCCTAAGCCCCAAACTGAGGGCATTGCCGAGGAGTACCCTCGACAACGCTGCTACGCCGCTGAGATATGCCTGCGGTATTATCTAGCTCGCGCCATCCTTTAAGTTCGTCAATCTCCCGCTGCTGCTGGTCAAGTCACCGTTGGAACTCGGTTAACCAGTCATTCTGCACCTCCTGCTGGCGTTGTTTTGCTCTCGCTCGGCTTCTATAAGTCTCCACGTCACTGGGAAACCCAATCGACCACGGATAACTAGGGCCGAGGCCTCTTGTTCGTCCTCCCTTTTCGGGATTCCCGAGGACAAATGTCAGCAAGTCATTCTCTCTATCGAGAACAAACTTCAATTTTCCCGATTTAATATCTGCCGTCACTTGAAGCCATTTTTCCCTGGGTACCTTAACCTTGTTGTCACTTTGAACAAGGTTCCCTGTCCACATGTCATACTCACACCCATGGGCAAGGAACCAATTTCGAGCCCTCAAGTCCCAGTTTTCTCGGATGGGTTCTGGAGTGACCCCATTCCGCTGCATCTCAGCCTCTTGTTCAGCCCACTTAGGCATGGCTTTTTTGTAGCCCCCTCGCCCCGTTTTATGGTGATATTCCTTTTCACTTGCATACTTCTTGTTTTTCTTTGACAATGCCTCAGCATCCTCTGAGGTCTTGTACTTCACAAATGCATCCCAGTTATGCTGCTGCTTCGCTAGATAGCCTTCAAATTTTGGAGGTGCGTTGTCCTTCTTATAAGTTGCCCATAATTGCTTCTTCCACTGCCGGAATAGTTCCCCCATCTTCTGAAGAGCCCACTTCTTCACTATCTCCTTCTGCTTGTCCATCTCAATCTGCGATTGCAATTCTGGCAGGGTGAAATGTGCCATGAGGTCGTCAAAAAGCTTGCCTTTGAACCTATCGGCAATAAACTCACTTTCGGGCACCTTTTTGCTCTTGTTCCATTCTCTAACACTGATCGGGATGCGATCCCTAACCATAACTCCGCACTGATTTTTAAATGTCGTTGCGGCCTTTGCGGGTTCCAACGGTTCGCCTTTAGGTGATATAAGTGTAATTGTGAAGTGGTCATTTTTGCCCAACTTCTTTGCCGGGCCTTGTTTGTCCAACTTATCTTGGGAGTCCTAAAAGAATAAACATTAATTAATTTATATACATGTACATATAGAATTCCATTAATGGCTCTAGTGATCATATACATGTATATATACCTCGCCATCACCGGAGCCCTCGGCTTCTCCATCACCGGAGCCCTCAGCTTCTCCATCAATGGAGCCCTCGGCTTCTCCATCAACGGAGCCCTCGGCTTCTCCATCAACGGAGTCGTCGTCTTCTCCATCAACGGAGCGGTCGGCTTCTAGGTTTGCTTCGCGGATTATGTCCTCGACAATGTCTTCCTGTTCGAAGTCTCGATGGAATGTATCCATTGTTTCTGCAAAATATTAAATCGATAAGTACATGATTAATTTTGAGTAGGGGTTCATAATAATAATAATGTCGGCGTAACGTAGAGGGAGAGAGGGATGCCGGTGACGATGTAACGTAGGGGGTCATCGTAACGTACAGGGAAAGGGGGGATGCCGGTGACCACATAATGAATGCAGGGGGTCGTCATAACACACGGGGAGAGGGGGATGCCGGTGACTACATAACATAGGGGGGAACATTCGGCTCGGGGGGAACAATTTTTACATAGGGGCGATGTCGCGGATCGGGGGGAACAATTTTTACATAGCGACGGCGAAGCGGGGTAACATTCGGATCGGGGCGAACATTTTTTACATAGGGGCGATGTCGCGGATCGGGGGGAACAATTTTTACATAGCGATGGCGAAGCGGGGTAACATTCGGATCGGGGGGAACAATTTTTACATAGGGGCGATGTCACGGATCGGGGGGGAACAATTTTTACATAGCGATGGCGAAGCGGGGTAACATTCGGATCGGGGGGAACAATTTTTACATAGGGGCGATGTCGCGGATCAGGGGGGACAATTTTTACATAGCGACGGCAAAGCGACCACATAATCCCTAACCCTAACTAAACTAACCCCTAACCCTAACGAAACTAACCATAACCCTAAAAAAATAAACTAACCGTAACACTAAAAATCCCTAACCCTAACTAAACTAACCCCTAACCCTAACTAAACTAACCCTAACCCTAATTAACCCTAATTAACTAATTAAACTAATCATAAATTAAAAATGGGGGCCGGCCGGTGGCCTACCTGCGCGCGTGGGGGCGTCGGCCGGCGGTGACGTGGGGCGGAGGCGGAGGCCGGCGTCGACGGAGGTCGGCGGTGGCGTGGGGTGGCGGCGGAGGCCGGCGCCGTGCGGGCGGAGGCCAGCGGTCGCGTGCGTGCGCGCGGCGGCGCGGGTGCGGGCTGCAGGCGGCCGGTGGGGGCGGCGGCCGGCGGTGGCATGCGTGCGCGCGGCAGGCGGCCGGTGGGGGCGGCGGCCGGCGGTGCTGCGTGGGCGGCAGCGGCGTCAATTTGGGCAGCCTGGCGGCGTCAATTGCGTCGGCTGGCCTCCAGTGTCGCGGGTGGTTGCTCGGGCCGGGATGGTGGGAGCCTTACATACCCCCGACCCTTTTGTCGCAGGTGGTGGCTCCGGCCAGGATAAAAGGGTGCCTTTTGTCGCGGCCCGAGCCACCACCCGCGAGAAAAGGGGGGGCCTTTTATCGTGGCTGGTGGCTCGGGCCAGGATAAAAGGGGTTGATCCGTGGCATCTCGAATCCAATGGCTCCGGCCGTTTCAATCCAACGGCCTGGAGCTCAATCCGTGGACTTGGGCTCCAGGCCAATGTTGGCCTTTTCTGGTTTTTTCTAGTGCTTTTTTCTAGTGTTTTTCTGTTTCTTTTCTAGTGTTTTTTCTGTTTCTTTTCTAGTGTTCTTTTAAATAAGATATTCATTAAAATCGGGCGGAAAAGTTTCCCGCTCCCGCCACGACACAGGCCGCGCGGGAAAGTATCCCGCCACGATGCCGGCCGCGCGGGAAAGTATCCCGCCACGACGCCGGCCGCGCGGGAAAGTTTCTCGCCAAGACGTCGCGCGGGAAAGTTTCCCGCCTACACGCCTCAATAAATAGCTCATACGTCCCCGTCTCCCACTTCACTCACCGAACCCTAGCCCATTTCACAATGCCCCCAAAGCCGCACCCGCCGCCGGTGGAGGTGGACCCGCAGCTCGCGGAGATAGAGGAGTGGGAGGAGGCTGCGGCAGCTCGCTGCGGCGGGGAGGCGGCAGCCAGGAGGGCAGCAGCGGATGAGGTGGACCCGCAGCTCGTGGAGATAGAGGAGTGGGAGGAGGCGGCGCTAGCGGCTACCAAAGAAGCATTTGAGAGGCAGAGTCTCCAGGATCTGCATAAGCGGCGGCGTGGGGCGGAGCTGGATAGTGAGGAGATGCATAAGCGTCGTCGTGAGGAAGAGCTGCGGTAGGAGGCGGCAGCCTGGAGGGCAGCAGCGGATGCGCAGAAGAACTAGTCGAAGTCGTTATTTTAATTTAAATTTAGTTAACGTATCTAGTTATATTCCAATAAATTCGCAGTCGTTATTTTGGTTTAAATTTTTAGTTAACGTATCTAGTTAAATTTCAATGAAGTTGTTGTCGTTGTTTTAGTTTAAATTTAGTTAAAGTAATATGAGCGAGCACGTGGATGGACCTTTAGTCCCGGTTCGTAAGCAACCGGGACTAAAGGGGTGGGCTTTAGTCCCGGTTATTTAGTCCCGGTTGCACAACATCGGGACTAAAGTGGATGGACCTTATGAACCGGGACTAAAGGCTCTTTTTCTACTAGTGGAGCCTTATCTGGGGTGGTGGCTTTCGACCGAGATGGTGGGTTAGTTTATATACCTCTTTTATCCCGGGTGGGTGCTCAACCTGGGACAAAAGATGGGGGGAGGGCTTAATCTGGGGGAGGCTTATCTGGTGTTTGCCTTATCTGGGGGGGGGGCCTTATCTGGGGGGAGAGGGGATTATCTGGAGGCACGCCGCTATATATAGCCCCTCCGGTGAGAGCAGAGAGAGAGCAGCCTGGGAGCAGAGAGAGGAGAGGCAACGACCAGGAAGGAGGGGAGAGTAGAGCGAGCTTCCTGGGAGCTGGTATACACCCGGCGACGGTGACCTGGAAGGAAAGAGCCTCTCCGGCGGAGCTTCTCGAATATGTCTTAGATGGCTGGCCGTCTTCGACATATTCGGAAGCTCCGCCCGAGGGAACTCTTCTCGCAAGAAGGACTCCCACCCGGAAGCTGCTAGTATATATACACCCAACAACCAGTAGCTCAGGGTACAAAAGGAGGGGAGAGCAGAGAGAGCTTCCCGGGAGCTGGTATACACACGGCGACGGCGACATGGAAGGAAAGAGCCTCTCCGGCGGAGCTTCTCGAAGATGTCTTAGATGGCCAGCCGTCTTAGACATCTTCGGAAGCTCCGCCCGAGGGAACTCTTCCCGCAAGCAGGACTCCCGCCCAGAAGCTGCTAGTATATATACACCCAACAACCAATAGCTCAGGGTACAAAAGGAGGGGAGAGCAGAGAGAGCTTCCCGGGAGCTGGTACATATACACCCGGCGACGGCGACCTGGAAGGAAAGAGCCTCTCCGGCAGAGCTTCTCGAAGATGTCTTAGATGGCCAGCCGTCTTAGACATCTTCGGAAGCTCCGCCCGAGGAAACTCTTCCCGCAAGCAGGACTCCCGCCCGGAAGCTGCTACTATAAACCCAACAACCAGTAGCTCAGGGTACAAGAAGAGGGTTCTCATTATTACATAAATGTAGAGATTGTCTTGGGAACTATCAAGAATACATTATTACATTACAGGTTTAAATAATGCCAACATCGCCATCTAATGCTGTGGTTTTCTTCTGCGCCGTAGCCATGGAGAATCTTCATCATTTAGCAAGATGCTTGGGTCAATTTTCACCGTGAAGGGCAGAATTTCTTTAAACTTATTATAATCTTCTGACATGTCTGTCTTGTCATCCACTCCCACGATGTTTCTTTTCCCCGAAAGAACTATGTGGCGCTTTGGCTCCTCGGTTGATGTATTCTTTTGCTGATTTCTTTTTCTCGGTTTGCTAGACATGTCCTTCACGTAGAAAACTTGAGCCACCTCGTTGGCTAGGATGAATGGCTCGTCCATGTACGCAAGATTGTTGAGATCCACTGTTGTCATACCGTACTTATCATCTACATGTACCCCGCTGAGCTTCACCCATTTGCACCGAAACAAACGGACCTTAAAAGTAGGTCCATAGTCAAGTTCCCATATCTCCTCTATGTACCCATAATATGTGGTGGTCTGCCCATTCTTGTCTTTTGCATCGAAGCGGACACCACTGTTTTGGTTGGTGCTCTTTTTATCTTGGGCGATCGTGTAAAATGTATTCCCATTTATCTCGTACCCTTGGAATGTACATATGTTTGAAGATGGTAACCTGGCCAACAAGTACAGCTGCTCTCCAACAGTGGTGTTACTCATGAGATGTGTTTGCAACCAACTGCCGAAGGTCTTCATGTGTTGATGTGTAATCAAGCACTCGAGCTGGCCCGGGTTTACTTCTCGTACAACATTCTCGTGTATCTCGATGTACGGAGCCACCAAGCTAGAATTGTATAGAACTGTGTAGTGTGCTTGATTGAAAGAAAGCTTGTCCCTGCACACCGTTGCTTTCCTTCCTAGTGTGCCTTATCCAGTCAGCCTCCCCTCATACCGAGATTCAGGAACACCAATCGGCTTAAGGTCAGGAAGAAAGTCAACACAAAACTCAATGACCTCCTCTGTTCTGTAGCCCTTTGAGATGCTTCCTTCTGGCCTAGCGCGGTTATGAACATATTTCTTTAAGACTCCCATGAACCTCTCGAAGGGGAACATATTGTGTAGAAATACAGGACCGAGAATTCTAATCTCATCAACTAGGTGAACTAGGAGGTGCGCCATAATATTGAAGAAGGATGGTGGGAACAACAACTCGAAGCTGACAAGACATTTGTCGTCGTGGTGGAACAACAGATGCCATGGGATGGCTTAAGTTCGGGGCCGGATGTACGCTTGAGGATCCGGGTGAGGGGAAGGTTTAGAGAAAGAGAGAGATTGAACTCAGGATTGTATTGATTCTCAAGAACTTGGCCAAGGGCCAGAGGTTGAAGAAGTACGGACTACAAGGTGAGAACCTACTGCCCAAGGATCGATCGTCTAAAATGTCTATCTGTTCATCATCCCGCGCAAGGGTGCCCCTCCTCTCCTTATATAGGGGAGAGGAGGCTTACAGGAGAAGGAACCCTAGGGGTATCTTTGCTGACCTAAGCTACTTTATAAAGCTTCTTTGGCTGCTCTTGTCTTTAATCAGAGGGTTGATGACCTCCTCCGGTATCTTTATCGTCAGCTTCTCCTTTGACGTCAGGGCTTCGATTAAAGCTGAAGTGCTTCGCTCATCTTGTCCTCTAGTCCTTGAGAGAATCTTTGACCGGGGTGCCGACATGCTACAGTTGAGCCTATGCCGGATTTCCGGTATCTTTACCTGTGAGCTCCGGCTTCTTTTCCTTTGTACCTCGATCTCTTACGTTGCTCGTACTCCGGCATACCCCTGCTGGTATACCGGACTGTTCCAACTTAGCACAGTTCAAGCTTACCTTTCTGGATCCGGATTAATCTTTAAACCGGTGTACAAATGGTTTATCATGGCATATTTGCCATAGTCTTGGCCTACCGGGGGCCATCCCCCCGACATTAGTCCCCGAAGCTGGTGTGGTCCAGCTGATTCATCCGACGGACCATGCCAGGTTCCTATTCCGAACGTACCGGATTAATTATCCCGGTTTCAACTTATACTTAGCCAATATTTTGCCGGTCCTGTACCGGCCTCATCAAAACCTTTCCGGCTTCTTTCCGACGGTTTCTTCGTCATTAAGCTCTCCTCGGCGAAGTCGAGAATATCTCGATATCCGTGCCTGTCAGTGACATGCGCACTGTAACTGACGCCGCAGCGTCAGAGGGGTCAAATCCCTCGTCTCCCGCGCGCATTTAAGGTGCCGCATCCGATCCCTGTGGCCTTCCGTGTGGCTGCCTCCCAGATCACGTGTACTTTGATGCCACGTGGTGGCCCATCTGCTGAAGAGATGTGGGCCGGATGGTTTCCGGCCCACTAAGCCCCTCGCCTATATAATGGGCGACGGTTCGTCCTCGTCTTCCCCACGCCCATTCTTGACATTCGCACATCCAGAGCTCTCTGTCTCCCAAACAGCCGCGCCGCCGCTCGCCGCCGAAGCCACTTCCTCCGGCAAACCTCTGCCGCACCGCCGCGGGGATCCTCCGCTGCCAGTTTATAGTCAGTGTGCCTTGATCTACCCCCTTTCTCTTCCTCTGGGTTCTTGGTGTTCGTCCTCCCCGCAGTAGATTTATTCATACCATTTTCTCTTCTTTTTCCTTGTCTTTAGATCTTCGAGAAGAAGTAGAAGTTGAGAAACTTGTTTTAGTTTAGTGCCGGTAGCTTTAGACCAATGGCATCCGAAGAATCCGAGCTAGAGCTTTCCGGTAGCTCCCGGGTTAGCGAGGAGCCCGAGATCTCTTTTGGCGATGAAGACGCCGTGGACCAAGAGGCCGGCGGGCCGGAAGAGGAAATCGACGAGCTGGAGGAAGAAGCCGGCCCTAGCTCCACTTCCTATTCTCGAGGTCGTTGGAGGGGCTCCGACGTGACGAAGGCCGAGATCGAATGGCTATACCAGTCCCGGAGGATTCCGGAAGGAGTAACTTGCCGGATTCCCAAGGGCGAGCTAGAGCCTGTGGTGAGGCCGGGGGAGAGAGTAGTTTTCACCGCTCACTTTGAGCGTGGCTTCGGCCTTCCGGCGTCGGATTTCTTCCGGCGCTTTCTTAATTTCTACAAACTCCAACCTCACCACCTTCCTGGCAATGCCATCTTTTACCTCTCCTCCTTTGTTTCCTTCATGGAGGGGTATGTCAGTCTCTGGCCCACTACAGAGACCTTTGCTCGGTTTTATAACCTCCGGATCAACTCGATCCAGGACCCCAATCTACCTCTACCTAAACCGGTGGTCCAGTGCGGGGCGTGCATAATCACGCCCCGCCAGAAGAGCCCCTACTACAAACTCTCCGGCTTAGAGTCTTGCCGGAAATGGCAACAAACTTTTTTCTATGTAAAGAACTCCGGGCCGGTTGATCTTATCAACCTTCCGGCCTATGTCCCCAGCGAGCCAGCTAGAACCAACTACAGTACAACCCGAGAAACAGCCATGACAAAACAAACCGGATCATCCGGTTCCTCAAGAAGCTCAAGAAGGACACTGATCTCTGCGCCGATGATATCGTGCGCACATTCATCTGGCGCCAGGTGCTTCCGCTGCATCGCCGTGCTCACAAGATTAGCCAGATGAGCAGACGACTTGATCCCACCCGGATCACTACCTTCCCGCTTTCTAAAGCTGACGTGGTCGCTAAGGCCAAACAGATGTGTAGGACAAAGATGCCGGTTGAATGGAAATGGGGCTTGCAGCCTTACAGCCGCCGACGCCCAGCACCATCCCAAGTAAGGTGTTGGGGACTCCGGGATATTTTTTTCGGAATGTCGAATTTCATTCTCTTATTTGTTCATCTCTTATATTGCAGAACTTTCCCCGCATTAGCGCCGAGGATCCGGAGTCGTACACCCCGAGTCGCACTGAGGAGGATCTGGAGGACCCGGATCCTTACAGAACTTCAAACCGGCACACGACAGACTCCTCCCGCACCATGGGCTCCGGTAACTCTTCCACATTTCCTTCGTCAAGACCTCGGGCCGATGAATCCGGTAGCGAGGAAGACGATTGCGTTATACTTGAGGTATTTGACCCTCTTCCGATCTCTTACACGTTTTCCGTGACGTCGGTTTCAGCTGATCCGGGCCGCCAGGTGCTGGAGCATGTTACCCCGCTTTCTGCCGAGGTTGGAGACCCTCCGGCCTCTCGAGTCCGGAAGGCCTCTGCCCCCGAAGCTGGTTCTAGCGACGCGCCGGCTTCCAAGCGCCGGAAGATTATAAGCAGCGGGCCTCCGAAGAAGAAGAAGCGGAATACCATTCCGACCTCCTCCGGGTAAACTTCATTGACACGTCTTTCCGGTTTAAGTTATTACTTTTGATACCTCTTGCGGCTAACTTTTATCTTCTTTTATCTTTCAGAGCTCCTCTTGAACTCACCCGGAGCGCGTCCGGCATGGCCCCAGAAGCCGCCAAAGATACCGGCGAGAGTGATGACACTCCTCGGAGAAGTCCGGCACACTCTGGTGCCGGTAAAACCTCTTCCCCCTCTCGGGAACCTGCAACAAGTGCGGGGAAAAGCGGCCCCTAATACAGAAGATCACCGCGCCGAGGAGGATTTCTCTTCCCCTCCTAACTTCCAAGACCCCGGCGCCAGCAACATGGGCGCCGGTTCAGATCAAACCGAGCGGCCGGAACCTTTGGTTCCGCCCGTCCTTGAAAAGACAACTACAGCACCAACTGCCTCTCCCAGCAAGACTTCTTCTTCCGCACCAACAAAGCCACCTTCTCCGGCCAAGGGCTCAGCCGTGCCGCCGTCGGCATCTTCCGGGAAGCCTCCTTCTGCTCCTAAGAAGGTCTCCTCCCGGAGGAGCACTGTGGTTACCGCGGAGCAACTCTCCGGCGCCGTCCAGGCCGCGGTGGCTCAGCCCACCGGCTCTGGAACCCTTGCGCTGCATACCGGGCGAGCTGCGGTCGCCATCAGCAAGAAGGTCTCGGCCCAAACAGGCCGGATCATCGAGCTGAACCGCGGCGCGGCCAACCTGGGCGCGCTTCAACGGTATCTCAACGAGTGGAACACCACCAACATCACCGAAGCCACCCTTGGCGTGGGCAAGGACGGGAAGATTGTGCCGGACACCCGCGGCCCCCGGAACACCGTGCAGCACCTGGCGCGGCTCAAGTGCAGCGTGCGCGAGTTCGACAACGCCTGGCATGACGTCGACAAGAACGTGTTGGTAAGTTTCTCATCTGAACTTGAACTTTACTGTCATACCGAGTTGTTTTCAACTTAGATCTTATAGATATATCCTCATAGTCCCCGAGTTTCGGGTTAAGCACGCAGTACTTAGCGCGAAACTGCTCGAAAAACCGGAATACATAGTCCCCGAGTTTCGGGTTAAACACTTAGTACTGCTCGAAAAACGGCATCCATAGTTTCCTTTAATTTTTGCAGGGCGTGTTGGACTCACGCAAGAAGCTGTTCGAGAACCTGCTGTGGGAGCATCGCGACCTCACCAAGGCCTTCGCCGCACTCCAACTCACTCACAGCCAGTGCCAAGGTTTGTTTGAGCTAACCGGTTCCTTTCATATCGTCTTTTGCCTCTAGAATTTTACTAAACTGTTTCTTTTGTGCAGCCACGCTTCCGTAACCTCCCGCGCAAGATGACCTCACCAGCCAGCTCGCGGCCCTCCAAGGTTTGTTGCCTCTGTCGGTTTCTTTTTCCTTTGTTAATTTTTTCGTTTGCTAACTTTTTTATCCCGGTTTTCAGCCGAGATGGAGAAGCAGGCCCTCCAACACGAGAATGCCCTACAGTCTCAAAGGAATGAGACTGCGAGGCTCAAGGAGGAACTAATCCAGGCCGGGCTACGGCACGACACCGCGCTCAAGGAGGCCGTCAAGGCCGGCAAGGCTGAGGTGGAGGAGGCCAAGGAGCAGCTGCGCCAGGAGCTCGTGGAGGAGAAGAAGCTGCGGGGGCTGGAGAAAGAGCGGAATGATGAACTTGCGCTGGTCTAGGCCTCGATTGGCCAGTTCATCAAAGAGTTCGATGACAAAGCTCAGAGTACGTATTCTTCCCTTTGCTTAAAAGCTTTCTTTTCTTGCCGGTTTATTCTTACCCCGGTCTCTTTTGATCTTTCCGCAGAAATCTTCCCGGAGTCCCAGGAGCGTGCCAAAGCGGCCGTTGCCAAGGTCCGGGTCGAGAATCCGGCCTCTGATGTCAGCCCCCTGTGGACCACAGAAGACTATCTGACAGCTCTCTCTTCTCGTATTACGCACATGAAGATCACCGACCGGCTTCTTGCAAAGCTACCGGATGCCGCTATCCAAACCTTCAAGTGCCTCTGGCCTGAAGAGCCTGTTCCGGAGCGTGTCGGTTCCGTTGCCGACCGGCTTCTGGAATCCGGCGAGCGGCTGAACGAGTGGCGACGGTCTGCCGCGCGCGCTGGGGCTGACACCGCTTTGCGGTTCGTTTGCTCTTGGTATGAAACTCTGGATCTGGACACCCTTAACACCATGCGTGGGAATGCTCCCACTGACACCGATCCAGAGAAGACTGCCAAGCGCCGCAACCGGGCTTACCGCATCGCTCACTATGCCCCCTCCAGCACGTTCATTCCGGCTCTCGCCGATCTCCAGGATGAACTTAGTGAAGATGAAGCCGAAGATGATGAGGAAGAAGAAGAAACTGAAGAACCCGCCGCTGCTGACGATGAAACCGCCGCAACTGGTCAAGCCCCGGAGAGTTCATCTCCGATGTATGAATGAAAAACTTAAGTCCTGTCTCACCAGAAACAATTTGTGAAATCCCCGATATGTCGGGTGGCAAAATGTAATATACTGCTAAGTCCTTTTGGTATGTTGAACTGCTTAGTTCGTTAGGTTTGAGATGCTTGAACCTCTATGTTTGTTATGTTAAACTTGCTAAGTTCGTTTTGCCCAAAACCTTTCGGTTTAAGCTCTTTTAGCTTGTGCTAAAGACTCTGGATTCATTCCCGAGCTCAATTCAGTGCATGCTTGGTTCTTTTGCTTTGGCTCTGTCTACCTCTTTTGGGTGTATTGACGTATGAGGCCCAAAGTTCTTTTGCCAAGCACACAATCTCTTGAACTTAGAGAAAAAACTCAAAAACTTTAGAAAAAACCGGTATGACCGGGGTTAGTTAAACTTTGTTCCAGATTGTTTGTTTTCGGTTTCTTTCTTGTCTTTCATGTGTTCAAGTCTTTCCGACTTGTCTTGCTTGCCATGAAGCCGGGTTGCGGACAGCAGCTAAGTCGAAGATTCACCTTTAAGTTAAACACACTACTAAACCAGAAAGAAAACTTCAAACAAAGAAACCGGCGTACAGAAAAAATAAACATATTGCATGCAATTCCGGTAAAAGCAGTCCCCAAGATACATTCGAGGTGCCGACATATTATTGATAGAAAATAAGGTACAAAAAAGAACTCCTTACATCACATCCTCGGGAATACAAAGGGCGAAGTAGAGCTATGTTCCATGGGCATTTGGTTTCTTCTCCCGACCTGTCCTTCCTTCCTTTCTTGGCATCCTGTGCATCTATAAGGTAGTAGGCATCATTGTGCAGAGCCTTGCTCACAATGAAGGGTCCCTCCCATGGAGGTGAGAGTTTGTGCCGTCCCTCAGTACGTTGCACTAGACGTAGCACTAGGTCTCCTTCTTGGAAAACCCTTGGATTTACCTTCCGGCTATGATACCGTCTGAGGTTTTGTTGGTATATGGCTGATCTTATCAGTGCCAACTCTCTTTGCTCTTCAAGAAAGTCGACATCATTTTCTCTGGCCTCTTTGACCTCTTGCTCTGTGTAGAGCTGAACTCGTGGTGAGTCATGGAGAATGTCGGTTGGTATGACCGCTTCTGCTCCATATACCATGAAGAATGGTGTATAACCGGTTGATCGGTTTGGTGTGGTCCTTAGACTCCACAATACAGATGGTAATTCATCAAGCCAACATCCTGGTGTTTTTTCGAGTGGTTCGATAAGCCGAGGCTTTATACCGGACATCACCAATGCGTTTGTCCTTTCCACTTGCCCGTTAGCTTCCGGGTGTGCCACTGAGGCTACATCTAACCGGATTCCGTTATCCTCACAAAACCACTTGAATTCTCCTTGGGCAAAGTTTGTACCGTTGTCAGTGATAATGTTGTGCGGGTAACCATACCGCAAGATGATGTCCTTCAGAAACTTGACGGCTGTATGGCCATCACATTTCCGGATTGGCTTAACTTCCACCCATTTGGTAAACTTGTCCACCATGACCAGAATGTGCGTCATTTGTCCTCTCGCCGGCCGAAATGGTCCGACCATGTCCAGGCACCAAACCGCAAAGGGCCAAGTTATCAGGATTGTTTTTAAGCCGGAGGCTGGGGTATGATTTTGCTTGTTGTACCTCTGGCATCCATTGCACTTCCGGACTAAGTCCTCACCGTCCTCCAAAGCCGTGGGCCAGTAGAACCCATGCCAGAATACTTTCGCTACCAATGCCCTTGATGAGGCATGGTGCCCACATTCCCCTTGGTGGATTTCTCGAAGCATTTCTTTTCCTTCTTCCGGCTCCACACAGCGCTGCAGCACTCCTGTTACGCTTCTCTTGTACATCTCACCATTGATGATGGTGTACGCTTTGGACCTCCTTTGGATTCTTCTTGATTCGGTTTCATCAGCTGGCACACAACCGTTGACTAGGAATTCCTTAATAGGTTTTACCCAGGTTGGTGCTTCTCGAACTAGAAAGACCGACATGTCGATCTCCATGCAATCCACCGACATAACTTCTTCCGGCTTCGACCCTGAAGTCCCCGGGTTAGATGCAGCAGTTCCCGAGCTAGAGGGCGCAGTCCCCGGGTTTACCTTGTCAATGTCCATTGGTACAACATGTGATTCCGGCACAAAAATCGACTCGGATTCCAGACTTGGCTTGATTGACGGCTTCCTTAGGTGGGACAAAGCTATTCCGGCAGGTATTTCTTGCCTAGACGAGCCCAGCTTGGACAAACTGTCAGCCGCTTCATTTTCCGCCCGCGGGACATGGTGAAACTCGCACCCTTCAAAGAATCCGGCGATTTGCTGCACATAGAACCGGTATGATGCCATGTTTGCATCTTTTGCGTCCCAATCTCCGGAACAATGTTGTACCACGAGATCCGAATCACCGTAACATATAATCCGGCGCACTCTGACTTCTTTTGCGACCTTGAGTCCATGGACTAAAGCCTCATACTCAGCGACATTGTTTGATGCCCTGAAGTGTATTTGCAGCACGTATCTCAGGTTGTCTCCCTCTGGTGAGGTGAGAACCACTCCAGCTCCGAGTCCTAACTTGAGCTTTGATCCGTCGAAGTGCATCCTCCAGTATTCTGTTTCCGACGGTGGCGGTTTGTATTGCATCTCGGCCCAGTCCACCAGGAAATCTGCCAGCGCCTGCGACTTAATCGCATCTCTTCTTTCGTATCTCGGCACATATGGTGCCAATTGGATTGCCCAGTTTGCGATCCTGCCGCTTGCGTCCTTGTTGCCGATGATCTCCGAGATAGAAGCTTCGCACACCACCGTCATCGGGTGCTCCTCGAAATAATGCTTGAGCTTCATGGCGGCCATGAACACGCCGTAAGTCATTTTCTGGTAGTGCGGGTAGTTTTGCTTTGAAAGGGAGAGCACCTCGCTCAGATAGTATACCGGCCTCTGCACGGTTTTTCCTTCCTGTTCTCTTTCTACCACAACCACAACACTCACAACCCGGTTTGTTGCTGCTATGTAAAGCAACATGGGTTCCTTTTCCAAAGGAGATGCCAGTATCGGTGCGGTGGCCAGCATCTTTTTTAGCTCGTTGAATGCCGCATCGGCTTGCGGGGTCCAGACGAAAGTGTCTGATTTTTTCATTAGTGCATACAGAGGCAAGGCTTTTTCTTCTAACCGGCTTACGAACTGGCTTAAGGATGCCAAGCATCCGGTGAACTTTTGCACGTCATTGAGACATTGTGGCAACTCCATCCTTTCGATGGCTCTGATTTTAACTGGATTGACTTCTATTCCGCGGCTTGATACCAGGAAACCGAGCAGTTTGCCGGCTGGTACTCCGAAGGTGCATTTTGCCGGGTTAGGTTTCATCTGGAACCTCCTCAAGTTATCAAATGTTTCCCTCAGATCATCGATCAAGGTCTTTTACCTTAGTTTTTATCACGACATCGTCAACATACACCTGCACGTTTTTACCGATTTGGTTGTGAAGGCATTTTTGCATACAGCACTGGTATGTTGCGCCGGCATTTCTCAAACCAAAAGGCATAGTGACATAGCAATAAGCCCCGTGCGGGGTAACGAAAGCAGTTTTTATTTGATCTTCCTTTTTCAGGGGAATCTGGTGGAAACCGGAATAAGCATCCAGAAACGACAACAGTTCACATCCAGCTGTGGAATCGATCACCTGATCAATTCGGGGCAGCGGGAACGGGTCCTTGGGGCAAGCTTTGTTTAACTTGGTATAGTCAATGCACATGCGCCAAGCCTTGGGTGCCTTCGGGTCTTCCTCCTTCTTCTTCTCGACCAGCACGGGGTTTGCCAGCCACTCGGTATGCAGGACCTCGACAATAAAGCCGGATACCAGCAGTTTTGTTACTTCTTCTCTGATGATCTTCCTTCTGTCTTCAACGAACCGGCGTAAAGGTTGCTTCACCGGCTTAGCGTCCTTCCGGACATTCAGAGAGTGCTCAGCCAACTTCCTCGGCACACCCACCAAGTCATCAGTAGACCAGGCGAAGATGTTCCGATTCTCACGGAGGAAGTTGACGAGCGCGATTTCCTATGCCTCACTCAGGCCGGCACCGATACGAACGGTGCGCTCTAGGTAAGCCGGATCCAGCACAATGTCCTTCGTCTCCTCTAATGGTTTGAATGTTGTTCCGCCAAGCTGGGCGCTCATTGCCGCTAAGTTCAGCTGGGATGATTGAGCCAGCGCGACAGCAGTTTGCATCCTTCTTTTTTCCTCATCTATGACCAGCGATTCGGCCAAGTTTGATCCGACTGATGTGGTTTCCAGCGAGACCTTATAGTTTCCCACCACGGTTAAGGGACCGTTAGGTGCCGGCATCTTCATTTTTAGGTAAGCCGTATGAGTGGATGCCATGAATTTCGCCAATGCCGGTCTCCCAAGCAGAGCATGGTAAGGGCTGTCCAGATCGACCACCTCAAACAGAATGTTCTCGACACGGCAGTTATCTCGGCCGCCGAACAGCACATCAACCCGGACCTTTCCCATTGGCGAGCAGGACAACCCCGGAACTATGCCATGGAATGTCGTGTGGCTTGGCTCCAGCATGTTTTGAGTTATGCCGAGCGTGTGCATGGTGTGCCGGTACATGATGTTGATGTTGCTGCCATTGTCCACCAGCACCTTGCTGAACCGGACCCGCGATGATGGCCCATGCATGATTGGGTCTACCACCAGGGCGTATCCGCCTGGATTAGGCATCACTTTCGGATGATCCTTGAATGACCAAGTGATTTCCTGCTCCGACCATAGCATGTACTTTGGTACTGCCGGTATGACGGCGTTTACTTCCATGGAGCGCCGATGCATGCTTTGGCGGTCTCTTGGTTCGGTCACGAAGACCACACAACACATATCCGGATCATGGTAAACATTCCGGCTAACATAGGCATCCCGAATGGGCCTGCCAAATAAGGTACCCGGGGATAATCGAAGGCCCATGACCCGAAGAATACAAAGTCTGGAAGCCCAATAAAGCGTCGATATGGAAGATAGAGATAGATAAGGAATAAAGAGATTTGTAATTGTACGGGACGGACTCGCAGAGTCTCTCGAGCTTTGTAACTTGTACGATACGAAAGCCTCGGCTCCATCTCCTATATAAGGGGGAGCTGAGGGGGAAAGAAAGGATCAACTCATTGTCAACACAAACCCTAGTTTTTAGCAGTCGAGCACCTTTTCGGCTAAAACCTTCGAGATCTACTTGCCATCTACGTTCCGCGAAACCCTAGTCTACAATCTATAGGCATTGACAAGTTAGAACCTTGTCAATTGGCACCGTCTGTGGGAATTGGAGGCGACAAGGAGCTGATCTCGATGGCATCGACAACATCTTCGACACCTTTGACAATGTCTTCAACATCATCGGTAGCAAGCAACGCGATGGACGGAGGTAAACAGATCAAAACTAGTCTTGTTGATTTTGTACCTCACCCTCCCGCCCGTGTGGATGCATATGCCTATCTGGAGGAGCCAATGGAGATGACGTTCGGGAGTTTCCACTTCCGCGTTGGGAAAGAAGGATCGCATCGTCTCGCGGTACCGATTTCTTCGGGACCGTTGGCGGCTGATTCCGATTTCTCGGGATCATCATCATCGTTCGAGTTAGGCAACGAAGAGATTTCGCCATCAAGCTTCATCAAGCCCGCCGCAAGCGGAAAACTCGCCGATATGTTCGGCAGCATGTCCTTCGGGTCGTGCACAGACTCAGATCAGAGCAGAGACTCAGAAAGCGTCGACAGTTTTGACTTCATCGACAGATCTACCTCTATTCGGGAGGTCTTCACCGATCTATATGACGGTGTCACCGACCCTGAAGAGGAAAGTAAATCTACAATATATCATCAGGTCTGTGCAATTGGTGAATCAAGTTGCCGAGAGGATGAAACATCAGAGGCTTTCGATGATTTGGGAAATCCATACATCGATCCCGCTGACCTTACGCGAGGATTGGGAAACAAATACGTTGGGCCTACACCTCGTGAGAAAAAGCAACTTCCGCAAGCAGCCTCGGACAGAGCATCAAGAGCCATGAACGGCACAGAGCCAATGACCACCACAGCCACAGCAGAAGAATTGCAGGCATACCAATATAGACTCGCCCGTGCCGGACGAGAGCTCGAAAAACAAAGAGTTATACTTGAACGAAGGAAAGCTGCAGCCTCTGCGTCAAGTGCGCGCAGAGCGGAATTGAGTCGACAATCAGGAACTTCGGATAACCATAGAGCAGCACGCGCAAGAGGAAGATCTCAGCTGGCTCACATACCCAAGAATGAGCGGGAGCATCTGATTCAGAACCTCGACATGTCTTTTATGTCGATAGATACAAGAGGGAACATCATCATTAAAACACCGGAAGCTGGATACATGGCGACTCAAGCCTTCATATTGGCATCTAGGCCACCTCCTGGTGATCCAAGAGAAGCACTGTATCAAATGGCCATGGCGGGAGTTGGAGCCATGGGAACAGCATTCGCAAGTTCGAGCACACCACAACCTGAAAGTGCTCCAAGGCGAAATAGTCCTCGACCCACTACGGTGGCGCGAGATCATCCACGAGAAGGTGATGCAAGAAACATAGAGGCACAAGCTCGAGTTGACAGAGCGCGTGAAAATAGAGCCAGGCGACACTCGCCAGAAGTCGACGAAGAAGATATGTGTGGACTCCCCTGCTTTACTCGACGAGTTCGCAGAACTCGGGTTCCTTCTGGTTTCAAGTTACCCGACAATTATAAAAAGTTCGATGGTTTGCAAGAACCAGAGGACTGGTTAATCGATTACTTGGAAACAGTAAAATTGTTGGAAGGCACAAGAGCAACGGCTATGCAGAGCATTCAAGTTCATCTTAGCGGAGCCGCAAGATCATGGATAAAGAAGCTACCAGCAGGGTCCATCGACAGCTGGGAAACCTTCGAAGACTTGTTCGTGAAAAATTTCCGGTCCACGTGCAAGAAACCTGCATCCATAGAACAGTTAAGGGCCTGCAAGCAAAAGTATGGTGAACCAATGAGGATGTACATCCAGCGCTGGAACATCATAAAAAACTCGGCAGAAAACGTATCCGACGAAAGAGCAATAGATGCATTTGTTGCGGGGATCCAAAGGAAAGACTTAATTGAGGACTTGGGTAGATCTAACCTGAGAACAATTGCAGAGCTTATGGACATAGCGAATCGCTGGGCAGATGGAGAAGATGCCGTGCAAAACAAGCGGCATAGGTCACCCGAAGAGGATCGCAATAGAAACAATAATCAAAATAGGCGATGATATTCTCGCCAGTACTCAGATTACGACGGTCCCAGCCAAGTGGCGGCTGGCTTCCGAGGAAATAGTGGAGGAAATCATCGGGAGGACTACCAGAGGAGCAGCGAGTAGCGCAGTGAACATAGGGATGCGCCAAGTTCGAGTAGGCAGAATAATCGACCAAGGTTTCAAAGGCCATACAATATATCACCCGAAGATCTTCTGAACGGACCGTGCCAGATGCATTTTTATCTCGATAATGATGGGAAAAGACAGTCAGGCCACCTTCAGAAGGACTGCCGAACTTTCCAAGCTTTGCATAGATATGCGGGACACGCCAATGCACAAGCAGCGAATAGGGAGCACGTGCAAGGACCAAGAAGTGAAGCCCACCTGCCACCACCACCCGCAATTACCAGCGCAAACCAGCATCAGCTGCAGTTGGCGGCAGCTCCAGCCAACAATGGCCCTTACATTGACACGATGGGAGCAGTGTCGATGATTCAGAAAGGCAGACCCTCGAATAGGGCGCAGAAAGTAATTTCGCGACAGGTATATATGGCAGAGAAGATGCCTCCACCAACCATCGAGTACCTGAATTGGTCGGCACAGGACATTGGGTTCACTCAAGCAGACCATCCGCCTCAAGTTCCACGGCCAGGACAAGCAGCTATGATCTTACCAGCTGTAATCACAGGATTTGAAGTCTCTCGCGTATTCATAGATGGAGGGAGCAGTTTTAACCTCATGTACGCACATACATTGAGGAAGATGAATATATCCCTGGCAAATTTGACACCAACGGACACGCGCTTCCATGGCATCACACCTGAGAAGCCGAACTATCCACTGGGAAAGATCGCACTCGACGTTCAATTTGGAACTCGAGAGAATTACAGAAGAGACAAGCTGGAGTTCGAGGTCATAGATTTTCCATCACAATATCACGCTCTACTGGGAAGACCCGCGTATGCTAGATTCATGGCGGTGCCGCACTATACGTACCTGTTATGGAGAATTCCTGGACCAAATGGCCCAATTACAGTGAAGGGAAGTTTCGCCTTGGCATATAAGTGCGACAAGGACTTCCACAAGTTATCCGAAACCTTCGGGATGCAGGCGGAGTGTGAAGCGTCCAAGTTAACAACTGATTATGATGTGTTACCTGACGGAGGAAGGCCACTTAAGGAGCAAACTTTCGACACCTCCAAGAACTCCAAGGAAGTGCAAATTCACCCGACAGATCCCAAGAAGACGACAGCTATCGCAACAAACATGGATAGCGCATAGGAAAGTGCGCTCGTCGAGTTCCTCTGTGAGCGCTGGGAAATCTTCGCATGGTGTCCAGCTGATATGCCAGGAGTACCCAGGGAACTTGCCGAGCACCCCCTCAATCTAGATCCACGAGCTAGACCAATTCGACAACCTTTGCGGCGTTTCTCCGAGCCACACCGCAAAGCCATGCTGTCAGAGATTAATCGACTCAGAGAAGTGAATTTCATCAAGGAACTGCACATCGAGGCCACGTGGGTCGCAAACCCAGTACTGGTCCCGAAGAAAAACACTGATGTCCTTCGCATGTGCGTCGACTTCACGTGTCTCAATAAACATTGTCCAAAAGATCACTTTCCCCTCCGGAGGATTGATCAAATTATCGACTCCACAGCGGGTTGCGAACGTCTTTCCTTCCTGGATGCGTATTCTGGTTACAACCAGATCCTCTTAAAAGAAGAAGATGAAGTCAAAATAGCTTTCATAACCCCTTACGGTGTATTCTGCTACAGAACAATGCCCTTCGGGTTGAAAAACGCGGGAGCCACTTATCAACGGATGATGCAGAAGTGTCTCGGCACGCAGATTGGCAAAAACGTACAAGTATACATCGACGATGTCGTCATAACAACAAAACAAGGATCATCCCTGATCGACGATCTCAAGGAGACCTTCGACAACCTCGACAAGTTTCGCCTCAAGCTGAACCCGACAAAATGTTCCTTTGGTGTTCCTGCGGGAGAACTCCTCGGATACCTGGTCTCTGCAAGGGGGATCGAGGCCAACCCGGAGAAAATTCAAGCCATCATGACGATGAGAAAACCAACCAAGCTCAAGGAAATACAGCAGCTAACTGGGCGACTCGCAGCATTGAGCAGATTTGTCGCCAGGTTGGGAGAAAAAGCGCTGCCGTTTTACGCGCTGATCGAGCAAGGGGAAAAGTTTGAGTGGAACGAAGAAGCAGAAAAGGCCTTTGAGCATCTCAAGCGTACAATCTCGACACCTCCAATACTGGTGGCTCCGAAGAAAAAATAACCTCTCTTGTTATATATCGCGGCCACACCTCAGGTGGTCAGCACGGTCCTCGTGGTGGAGCGAGAAGAAGAAGGGAAAATCCATGGAGTCCAGCGACCGGTATACTTCATCAGTGAAGTCTTATCGCCGTCAAAGCAGCGTTACCCGCATTATCAGAAATTAGCATACGGAGTATTCACGACAGCAAGAAAACTTCGACACTATTTTTTGGCACACCCGATAATAGTGGTCAACGAAGCACCTCTCTCAAACATCCTAAACAATCCAGAGGCTACAGGATGTGTCTCCCTTTGGGGAATAGAGCTTTCCCCTCGGGACATTGATACGTCCAAATTGCATCACTATTTTATATCATAATTTGCTGTTATTCATCGATATATTTCATATTGGGACACAATACTTATGTTATTTCATCTATTTTGCATGATTCATCATTATTGGAGGATCGAACGCCGGAGCCAGGATTCTCGCTGGAAAAAGCACCGTCGTAACGCAATATTTCGGAAGATCAACTCGTGGAAGGAAATTATACCAAAAATCCTATTTTTCAAGATGACGAAGGAAGCCAGAAGGAGGAGCCAGGAGGAGCCGGGTGGGCCCACACCCTAGGGCGGCGCGGCCCAGGCCCTGGCCGCGCCGGCCTATGGTCTGGGGGGCCCACGACCCCTTTCGCCTCCTTTTCTTCGCGAAATCCTTCGTCCCGAAAACCTAAGCCAGAAGGGGTACCTCGCGAAGAGTTACAGCCGCCTCTGCGGGGCGGAGAACACCAGAGAGAAAAGAGCTCTCCGGCGGGCAGGAATCCGCCGGGGAAATCCCCTCCGGGAGGGGGAAATCGACGCCATCGTCACCGTCATCGAGCTGGACATCATCTCCATCACCATCATCATCATCTCCACCATCATCACCGCCATCTCCTCCGCAGCACCTCGTCACCGCCGTAGCAATTTGGGTTTGATCTTGATTGTTTGATAGGGGAAACTCTCCCGTATCTATTCATACTTGTTGTTGATGCTATTGAGTGAAACCATTGAACCAAGTTTATGTTCAGATTGTTATTCATCATCATATCACCTCTGATCATGTTCCGTATGATGTCTCGTGAGTAGTTCGTTTAGTTCTTGAGGACATGGGTGAAGTCTAAATGTTAGTAGTGAACTATGGTTGAGTAATATTCAATGGTGTGATATTTAAGTTGTGGTGTTATTCTTCTAGTGGTGTCATGTGAACGTCGACTACATGACACTTCACCATTTATGGGCCTAGGGGAATGCATCTTGTATTCGTTTGCCAATTGCGGGGTTGCCGGAGTGACAAAACCTAAACCCCCGTTGGTATATCGATGCAGGAGGGATTGCAGGATCTCGCAGTTTAAGGCCGTGGTTAGATTTATTCTTAATTACTTTCTTGTAGTTGCGGATGCTTGCAAGGGGTATAATCACAAGTATGTATTTAGTCCTAGGAAGGGCGGTACATTAGCATAGGTTCACCCACACAACACTTATCATAACAATGAAGATTATTTAGCCGTATGTAGCGAAAGCATTAGACTAAAATCCCGTGTGTCCTCGAGAACGTTTGGTCATTATAAGTAAACAAACCGGCTTGTCCTTTGTGCTAAAAAGGATTGGGCCACTCGCTGCAATCATTTCTCTCGCATTTTACTTACTCGTATTTATTTCATCTCGTTACATCAAAACCTCCCGAATACTTGTCCGTGAGCATTTACAAGTGAAACCTTCATCGAAACCGCTTGTCAACACCTTCTCGCTCCTCGTTGGGATCGACATTCTTACTTATCGAAGATACTACGATACACCCCCTATACTTGTGGGTCATCAAGACTATTTTCTGGCGCCGTTGCCGGGGAGTGAAGCGCTATTGGTAAGTGGAATTGGTAAGGAAAACCTTTACTGTTGTGCTGATTTTATTTCTGTCTGCTACTATAAGTCATTATGGAGAGATCTTCTCTTCATTTTCTATTTGGGAAATCTACTACTACTGCAACGGTAGTGGATGAGGCGCCAGTTGAGGAAGTAATACCATATAAAATACCTACGAAAATTATTGAACATGTTATGGATAACCGCTATGAAGGGGATGGAACTCGTCCATCCCGGTGATCATTTACTGTTTTTGCATGAATTATGCGGGTTATTCAAATGTGCAGGTATTGCTATGGATGAAGTGAGGAAGAAATTATTCTCCTTATCGCTGTCCGGTAAGGCGGCGCATTGGTATAAATTACCGGATAATGGGGATTCTCTTGAATGGAATGATATTGTGCCCCGGTTTTATTCTAAGTTCTATCCTCCAAGTGAAATTCATAAGGATCGGAATCGCATATATAATTTTTGGCCTCATGATGGAGAGAGTATTGCCCAAGCGTGGGGGAGATTGAAGTCTTTAATGCTCAAATGCCCCATTCATGAGCTTCCCGGTAATGTTATTATTGATAATTTCTATGCAAGACTTTCTTTTCAAGACAAGACCTTGCCGGATACTTCATGTTCTGGATCATTTACACGCAACAAAGAAGAGTTTAAAAGGGACCTTCTTGATCGAATCCAAGAAAATACCGAAGGTTGGGAGAACGACAAAGATAGAGAATCGGTATAATTTATGATTATAAATGCATTGAAGCTTTTATGGATACCGATAAATTTCGTAATATGAGTGCTACATATGGTCTTGATTCTCAAGTCGCCGTAAATCTTTATAAAGCTTTTGCCTCCCATTATGAATTGCCAAAGAAGAATTTTGATAAGTATCATGAACCGTATAAAGATAAAATTGATTCATCTATTAATAAGTGTGTTGTAATTGAAACCGCCGATCGCATTATTCCCGAAGCTTATATTGAAAAAACTCCTTTTCCCGCTAAAATGAAAGAGTACTCGTTATAAATAGTGCAGTTCATAAAAGTGAAAAGAAACCCGTAGAACCCGAAGAACAAATAAAAGTTGAACCTCGTCGTTGCAATAGTTAAAGATCTTGTGACCGAAAATGTGGAGGATGGTCATATTATTTTCTCGTGAAGATGCTTCTAATATTGTTTCACATCCTAATAAACCCAAACAAGCTAGTGTTCCTATGATGTCCGTTAAAATTGGTGATCATTGCTATTATGGATTATGTGATATTGGTGCAAGTGTTAGTGCTATTCCGTATGAGCTTTACACGGAGATTATGCATGAAATTGATTCTTGTGAACTTGAAGAAATTGATGTGGTTATTCAGCTGGCTAATAGAGAAACTATTTCACCAATTGGTATTGTTCGAGATGTGGAAGTCTTATGCGGTAAGATTAAATATCCCGCCGACTTTTTGGTACTAGGTTCTCGCCGCTAGTGATTATTGTCCTATTATTTTTGGTAGACCTTTTCTAAATACTTGTGGAGCTATTATAGATTGCAAGAAAGAGAAAATTTTGACTAAATTTGCTGGTGAATCTTATGAGTTTAACTTCTCTAAATTTACTAAAACTCCTTATAAATCTGATTTGCCTAGTAATGATTTTAAAATGGAGCAATGTGCATCTATTGTTCTTGTTCCTAACAATCCTTTGCAGCAACATTTGGAGGATAGCGAGAGTGAAATTTTTAGGAAAGAAAGAGATGAACTTGAGGAAATTTTTCTTCGCCAACCTATTCTCAAGCATGATTTACCTAGTGGAAGATTTGGGTACAACACCGCCACCAAAGGAAGATCCTGTTTTTGATTTAAAGCCTTTACCTGATAATCTTAAATATGCTCATATTGATGATAAGAAAATATATCCCGTTATTATTAGTTCTAAGCTTTCAGAGTTTGAAGAAGAAAGGTTATTGGGAATATTGAAGAAACACCGAGGAGCTATTGGCTACACTCTTGATGATTTAAAGGGGATTTCTCCATCTATTTGCCAACATGCTATTAATATGGAAGATGATGCAAAGCCTCGTTGTTGAACCTCAACGTCGTCTAATTCCGAAGATGAAGGAAGTGGTAAGGAATGAGGTATTACGACTTCTTGAAGCTGGTATTATATATCCTATTGCCGATAGTAGATGGGTTAGTCCCGTGCATTGCGTTCCCAAGAAAGGAGGTATGACCGTTGTGCCTAATGATAATGATGAGCTCATTCCTCAAAGAGTAGTTGTAGGGTATAGAATGTGCATTGATTTTCGAAAAGTTAATAAAGTTACTAAGAAAGATCATTACCCTTTACCATTTATTGATCAAATGCTAGAAAGATTGTCTAAAAATACTCATTTTTGCTTTCTTGATGGATATTCTGGGTTTTCACAAATTGCTGTTAAAGCTAAAGATCAAGAGAAAACCACTTTTACTTGTCCCTATGGAACTTATGCTTATAGGCGTATGCCTTTTGGTTTATGTAATGCTCCCGCTACTTTTCAAAGATGCATGTCTGCTATTTTTCATGGTTTTTGTGAGAGTATTGTAGAGGTATTCATGGATGATTTTTCTGTCTATGGGAACTCATTTGATAGTTGTTTGCGAAATCTTGATAAAGTTTTGCAGTAGATGTGAAGAAACTAATCTTGTTCTTAATTGGGAGAAATGCCACTTTATGGTTAATGAAGGAATTGTATTGGGACATAAAATTTCTGAAAGAGGTATTGAAGTTGATAGAGCTAAAGTTGAAGCAATTGAGAAGATGCCCTATCCGAGGGATGTTAAAGGTATTCGTAGTGTTCTTGGTCATGTCGGGTTTTATAGGAGATTTATTAAAGATTTCTCCAAGATTTCAAAGCCTCTTACTAATCTCCTTCAAAAAGATGTACCATTTGTTTTTGATGATGATTGTAAGGAAGCTTTTGAAACTCTTAAGAAAGCCTTAACAACCGCTCCTATAGTTGAACCCCCGACCGGAATTTACCATTTGAAATTATGTGTGATGCTAGTGATTTTGTCGTAGGCGCCGTTCTTGGACAACGAGTAGATAAAAAACTGAATGTTATTCATTATGCTAGTAAAACCCTTGATGCTGCTCAAAGAAATTATGCTACAACCGAAAAGGAATTGTTGGCCGTAGTCTTTGCTTGTGATAAATTCAGATCTTATATTGTTGATTCAAAAGTTACTATTCATACCGATCATGCCGCAATTAGATACCTTATGACAAAGAAAGATGCTAAGCCAAGGCTTATTAGATGGGTACTTCGTTGCAAGAATTTGATTTACATATTGTAGATAGGAAAGGTGCCGATAATCCCGTTGCCGATAATTTGTCTAGATTGGAAAATATTGCTTATGATCCCGTTCCCGTTAATGATAGTTTTCCAAATGAACAATTGGCTGTAATAAAGGTGAGCTCGCGAGACAGTCCATGGTATGCCGATTATGCTAACTTTATTGTTTCCAAGTATTTGCCTCCAACCTTTTCAGCTCAAAGAAAGGAGGAAATTCTTTTATGATTTGAGGCATTATTTCTGGGATGACCCACACTTATATAAAGAAGGAGTGGATGGTATTATGCGAAGATGTGTCCCCGAATATGAACAACAAGAGATATTGAGTAAATGTCATGGCAGTGCTTATGGAGGACATCACGCCGAGAAAGAACCGCGCAAAAGGTTTTGCAATCAGGTTTTTATTGGCCAACTCTCTTCAAGGATGCGAGAAAGTTTATTTTATCTTGTGATGAATGCCAAAGGGTTGGTAATATCTCCAGTACGCAATGAAATGCCAATGAATTATACTCTTGTTATTGAACCGTTTGATTGTTGGGGATTTGACTTCATGGGACCTTTTCCGTCTTCGAAGGTAACACTCATATACTTGTTGCCGTTGATTATGTTACTAAATGGGTGGAAGCTATACCTACAAAAAGTGCCGATGGTGAGACCTCTTTAAAAATGCTTTTAGATATTATTTTTCCTAGATTTGGAGTTCCTAGATATATTATGACCGATGGAGGTTCTCATTTTATTCATGGAGGTTTTAGAAAGACTCTTGCTAAGTATGGTATTAATCATAGAATTGCTTCCGCTTATCATCCTCAAACTAGTGGTCAAGTAGAATTATCAAATAGAGAAATTAAATCTATTTTGGGAAAGACTCGTTAATAAATCTAGAAAGAATTGGACTAGTAAATTGAGAGATGCACTATGGGCTTATAGAACTCGCTTATAAAAACCCCATGGGAATGTCACCTTATAAAATGGTTTACTGAAAAGCTTGTCATTTACCTTTAGAGTTAGAACACAAAGCTTATAGGGACGTTAGAGAATTAAATAAAGATCCTAAACTTGCCGGTGATAAGAGGTTGTTACAATTAAGTTCTCTAGATGAATGGAGAAGCGAAGCTTATGAAAATGCTAAACTCTTTAAAGAAAAAGTTAAAAAATGGCATGATAGGAGGATCATCAAAAGAGAGTTTAATATTGGGGATAAAGTCCTATTGTATCGGTCTCGCCTCAGATTCTTTGCAGGGAAATTACTCTCGAAATGGGAAGGACCATATGTTGTCGAGGAGGTGTATCGCTCAGGAGCAATCAAGATTAGCTCTCTCCAAGGCAATGCTACGCAAGTGGTGAATGGACAAAGACTCAAGCATTATATCTCGGGTGATTCTTATAATGTTGATGTTGATATTATTCAAGTGGAAACACCGGAAGCTTTCATCAAAGGACAAATTGACAGTCCGCCAGAACTCGACTTTGAATAGGTAACAGTACTGGTAATGAAAAGTACGCAATTTACTTTCCGAACTATATTTTTGCTGTTTCTGGAAAATATGAGAAATTACGAGTTCGAAACGGAGTGGAAAGGACGCACGAGGGCGTGGCACCATAGGCCGGCGCGGCCCGAGCTCGTGGCCCGCGCCGACCTATGGTCTGGCCGCCCCGTCGCCCCTTTCCGACTCTGGTTCGATCTGGTACTTTCCTTTTGTTGAGAAAATTTTTGCTATATAATCCCCCGGACCCCTGGAGGTCCGTATATCGTGTTTTCGACGTGTTTTGTTTCGAGTTGTTTCTGCCAGGATTTGCTTCGGATCTAGAGCCACCATGTCTTTGTCGGAAGCTCCGAAGGACGACTCCAAGCAAGGATGTTGGCAACTTGTACATGGAGGAGCTGAAGATGCACCCCAAGGAGTTGCCGCTCGTTGAAGGAGAACTACAGGTCAAGGATGTCCAGTGGTCCTAAAGGAGAAGGAAGCCCGGAAGACAGGATGGAGAAGCTAGAACAAGAGGTTTTCAAGTACAAGAAGATGGCCGAGCGTGAGGTGGATATCTTCCACATGATTGTGTCCGAACTCATTGCCGAACATGAGAAGGAAACCGGAAAGCTTTGGAGCGACATCCTCTCACTTCACGACACCACCAACAAGCTCCAAGCACAACTCTATGACGTTCGTAATCAAAACCGTGAGTATGAAAATAGGTTTAAATACATAAGCCGTGCCGCCGCTTCAGGATTCCCGAGACCAAGATGTCGTTTCTTGATGGAGAGCCTCTTCCTTGGAAGTCTGATGACGGGAATTCATCACCACCATCTCCTCAGGAGTAATTCATCATCGGTATTGGCATCCCCTTGGTTTGTTCCAAGCTTGGGGGAGTGCCGCGGTATCACATTATCACTATCTTTTACTTTTGTTGTCAAGTAGTGTCATATCATGAGTAGGGAAGTTATCATATGAGATGGGTTGCGTTTGGAAGTATCTCTCCTTTAGTTTGTCTATGTATCCCTTGGTGTGAGTTATCGATATGGAATATTAATGAGAAGTCTTATCATTTACATATTGCACATCTTATTTTAGTTTGCATTCTCTACTATATGATTCGTCTTGTTGTTAGTATAGGTATCACTTTGGGAGCATTGAATAAATCTATTTGGTTTTGGCAAACTTAGCATTGGTCAATAGCAACAACGCTTTGAGGTTTAAATAGAAAAGAGAAATACATGTAGATGTTTCATTGTCTTTCTTGTTAGCTCATAGCTCATTATTCTGAAGTTAAAATTGTTTGTGCTTACAAGGAAGATGCATGATTGTTTCTATCATATGTATATTTGTTTGTTTCCCTCGACTCTTATGCTTGCTAATTAGCCTTGCTAGCCAAAGACCTGCACTGAGAGGGAATACTTCTCGTGCATCCAAACCTTAACCCAAACCTATGTCATTTGTGTCCACCATACCTACCTACTACATGGTATTTTCTCGCCATTCCAAGTAAATACTTCATGTGCTACCTTTAAACAATTCAAAACTTAGTATCTCTTATTTGTGTCAATGTTTCATAGCTCATGAGGAAGTATGTGGTGTTTTATCTTTCAATCTTGTTGGGCAATTTCCACCAATGGACTAGTGGCTTCGTCCGCTTATCCAATAATTTTGCAAAAAGAGCCGGCAATGGGATTCCCAGTCCCAAATTAATTAAACTAAATAGACACTCCTCCATGGTATGTGATTGATGGACTGGCACCCGAAGGATTCGGTTAGCCATGGATTGTGTAAGCAAAGGTTGGGGGGAGTGTCATCATCATCATAAAGCTAAAATAAAAAGGCACTCCTTCATGGTATGAGATTGTTGGCAGTGCACCCGAGGATTCGGTTAGCCATGGTTTGTGAAAGAAAGGTTGGAAGGAGTGCCACACAAAATGAAAATAATATGGGAGCCGCTCTTAGGAGGTTGTCCGGCAAGGGGGTTAGAGTACCCGCTACCAACGTTGACAACAACAAACACCTCTCAAAATGTTACTTTTATTATCTTTATATGATTTCAAAACTGAAAAAGCTCTAGCACATGATTTAATCCCCGCTTCCTCTCGCGAAGGGCCTGTCTTTTACTTTATGTTGAGTCAAGAAACCTATTTCTCTCCATCTCAAGCAAGCATTTGAGTAGTTGTGATCAAACCATTATATTGTGATTTGCTACATCATGTCTTTTATTCTTCCTTGTTTAGTACAAGTTTTATCTCGAATGAATATAGCTTTGCAAGTTATCAATGATTATGAAGAGACCATTATGATTGAGTATGCAAGTTGTGCCTTATAAACTTTAGTATGAGAGCGCTGCTCAATGAGATAAATATAATCTGTTAATTGTTCTCTGACCAAGAACGAAGTTTGCCATCACCAATGATGTTTTCTTATGCACCTTTACTTGTGATTACCTTATACTTGTTTCAATATGAGTTATAAGAGATTGTTTACTATAATATCCTGTGTGGATGAATATGATGCTTCTTGTCCGTATTTTATTTATCGACTCTTCACTCCATAAACATGTGGTCATGTCTATCGAGTTCGCTTCGCTTGGGGACAAGCGAAGTCTAAGCTTGGGGGAGTTGATACGTCCAAATTGCATCACTATTTTATATCATAATTTGCTGTTATTCATCGATATATTTCATATTGGGACACAATACTTATGTTATTTCATCTATTTTGCATGATTCATCATTATTGGAGGATCGAACGCCGGAGCCGTGGATTCTCGCTGGAAAAAGCACCGTCGTAACGCAATATTTCGGAAGATCAACCGTGGAAGGAAATTATACCAAAAATCCTATTTTTCAAGATGACGAAGGAAGCCGAAGGAGGAGCCAGAGGAGCCGTGGTGGGCCCACACCCTAGGGCGGCGCGGCCCGTGCCCCGGCCGCGCCGGCCTATGGTCTCGGGGGGCCCACGACCCCTTTCGCCTCCTTTTCTTCGCGAAATCCTTCGTCCCGAAAACCTAAGCCGAAGGGGTACCTCGCGAAGAGTTACAGCCGCCTCTCGCGGGGCGGAGAACACCAGAGAGAAAAGAGCTCTCCGGCGGGCAGGAATCCGCCGGGAAATCCCTCCGGGAGGGGGAAATCGACGCCATCGTCACCGTCATCGAGCTGGACATCATCTCCATCACCATCATCATCATCTCCACCATCATCACCGCCATCTCCTCCGCAGCACCTCGTCACCGCCGTAGCAATTTGGGTTTGATCTTGATTGTTTGATAGGGGAAACTCTCCCGTATCTATTCATACTTGTTGTTGATGCTATTGAGTGAAACCATTGAACCAAGTTTATGTTCAGATTGTTATTCATCATCATATCACCTCTGATCATGTTCCGTATGATGTCTCGTGAGTAGTTCGTTTAGTTCTTGAGGACATGGGTGAAGTCTAAATGTTAGTAGTGAACTATGGTTGAGTAATATTCAATGGTGTGATATTTAAGTTGTGGTGTTATTCTTCTAGTGGTGTCATGTGAACGTCGACTACATGACACTTCACCATTTATGGGCCTAGGGGAATGCATCTTGTATTCGTTTGCCAATTGCGGGGTTGCCGGAGTGACGTAAACCTAAACCCCCGTTGGTATATCGATGCAGGAGGGATTGCAGGATCTCGTAGTTTAAGGCCGTGGTTAGATTTATTCTTAATTACTTTCTTGTAGTTGCGGATGCTTGCAAGGGGTATAATCACAAGTATGTATTTAGTCCTAGGAAGGGCGGTACATTAGCATAGGTTCACCCACACAACACTTATCATAACAATGAAGATTATTTAGCCGTATGTAGCGAAAGCATTAGACTAAAATCCCGTGTGTCCTCGAGAACGTTTGGTCATTATAAGTAAACAAACCGGCTTGTCCTTTGTGCTAAAAAGGATTGGGCCACTCGCTGCAATCATTTCTCTCGCATTTTACTTACTCGTATTTATTTCATCTCGTTACATCAAAACCTCCCGAATACTTGTCTCGTGAGCATTTACAAGTGAAACCTTCATCGAAACTGCTTGTCAACACCTTCTGCTCCTCGTTGGGATCGACATTCTTACTTATCGAAGATACTACGATACACCCCCTATACTTGTGGGTCATCAGACATCACTTATGAAAAAAGAAAAGCAATAAAGTCACAGATTTTACCAGACTTTATCGCAGAGTGGATGGAGCTACAAAATACGGGACCCCGGGATTTATCGAATACCTGGCATATGAACTTCGATGGGTCCAAGAGACTAGAAGGAGTTGGAGCAGGCGTGATACTTGTGTCACCCCAAGGCGATAAGATGAAGTATATATTGCGGATGACATTCCTCAATGCATCCAATAATGAGGCAAAGGCATGCGGTGCCACTCGCCTAAAAATCTTCGGCGATTCTCAGCTGATAGCTCAACAAGTGATGAATAAGTGCGACGCAGTCAATGACAGCATGATAGCATACAAGGAGGTGTACAATGAACTCGAAAAAAAAATTGATGGCTGTGAAGTTAATCACATTAGCAGGCTCAGCAACGACGAAGCCGACGTTCTAGCAAACATCGGGTCGCAATGCTTACCAATACCACCTGGCGTATTCTGGGAGGAGATAAGCGAGAGATCAACCAAGGCGAAGAAAGTACCGAAGCAGCCAAAGAAAAAGGAGAAACCCAAGAAAGACTCGGAGGCTCCAGCAGTCTCAGAGGCAAATATATCGGAAGATGAAGAGGAACCAGAGGAAGTTATGATGATACAAGTTCCCTGGATGCAGGTTTACTTGGCATACATCACAAAGAAGGAGATACACGAAGATCCGGTCGAAGCAAGGCGAGTCATCCGACGATCCAAAGCCTTCACCGTGGTTAAGGGAGAGTTATATAAACGAAGCATATCAGGGGTATTGCAGAGATGTGTCACACCCGAGGAAGGACGGGTTATACTGAAGGACATACACGAAGGAATATGCGGCCACCACGCAAGCAGTCGAGCAATAGCAGCCAATGCTTTCAGGGCAGGTTTTTATTGGTTAACAGATATAGAAGATGCAAAGGACATAGTACGTACCTGCAATGCGTGTCAGAGATTTGCGGCTAAACCCCACTCTCCAGCAGCAGAACTGATACCGATACCATTGGCTTGGCCGTTCGCACAATGGGGGCTCGATATGGTCGGAAAACTACACAAGTCCTGGCCAGGAGGACACATATATTTACTCGTGGCTGTCGACAAGTTCACCAAGTGGATCGAAGCGGTACCAGTAACTTCGGCAGATGCAGCATCGGTGGTGAGTTTCATCAAAGGCATAGTTTTTCGATTTGGCGTCCCAAACAGCATAGTTACGGACAATGGCAGCAATTTTACCTCCTGAGAATTCAAAGAATACTGTGAAGAGGTAGGCATCAAACTGCAGTTTGCGTCGGTGGCACACCCGCAAACCAATGGCCAAGTCGAAAAAGCAAACGACATCATTTGCAACGGCATCATTTGCAACGGCATCAAGAAGCGCATGTTAACACCATTGGAGAAAGCTCGACACACCTGGATTGACGAGTTACCTAGCGTGCTATGGAGCATACGAACAACACCCAATACAGCAACACAAGAAACTCCGTTCTTTTTGGTCCACGTATCTGAGGCGGTGCTCCCGATAGAAATAGAGCATAATTCTCCGAGAGTGGCAGAATATGATGAAGAAACTTCAAGAAAGGCGCTAGAAGACGATGTTGACGCACTCGACGAAGCTAGGGACGAGGTACTATCGAGAGTAACCACGTACCAGCAGAACTTGAAGAATTACCATAGTCGACGTTTGCGGCCAAGGTCCTTCCAAGTTGGCGACCTAGTTCTTCGGCTCACGCAGGACAGCCACGAAAAATTCGAGTCTCCATGGGTAGGACCGTACATCATCACCGAAGTTATCCCAGGAGGAGCCTATCGATTGAAGGACAAGAAATCGGGCAAGGAAGAACCGAACCCATGGAACGTGGCGCAGCTACGGCGGTTCTACGCCTAGGAGAAAAGATACAACTTATGTAAACACACATTGTATCTGACAAAGCTCGCAAGTTTTCAGACGCACTCTTTTCCTTTCAGGGCACCGAGTGGGGCTGAAAGGTTTTTAATGAGGCGGGCTTGCGAAGCTGCAATATAGTATGATTGAAATAAAAATAGTGATTGCTTATGATCTTTATGCACAAACAAGGCTCGGCGGCTCGCACCCGACAAATCTCCGATATATTCAACACACGCAAAATATAAAGCTTTGGTTTCATAACAAACCTCGCGAATAAAAAATAGTCACGCCAACCAGGGTCATTCAGGGACTCGATGAAAAAAAAAATATTATATACTGCTTTAACTTTACATAAGTTTCGCAACATACAAACTTCACACTCTGGCTTATATCAAGCACGACAGAAAGAAAAAGAAGATGAATATCTATATCAAGTCATCTATGGTCACTCTTTCACCCTCAGCAGGAGCATCCAGGGCATCAGAATAATGGTATTCTTGGAAGAAAGCAGCGTCCACCCTTAGAAGCTCTTCAATCATCTTTTCGGCAATGGGTGTCACCGCATCGTTAAGCTTGTCGACGGTTTTTCTCCTTTGTTTTAACTTGGAGTAGCAGACATCGATAACATGGCTCAGATCTAGCTTCGGGTGGCAAATTTTCAGCCAGATCAAAGCAAACTGGGCGCCGGCCATCAGCTGAGCCTTCACAAAGTCATGAATTTGACGAACATTCTTGAATTTCTTCATCAGATCAGGAAGATTCTCAGGCTGAGGATTCCGAGGAAACATAGCATTGTATACCATGGCCAATGTTCTCGTGCAGAAGTCAAGATAATCTCGAACCTGGGCTGCGCGGTCTTGAAATCGTACAATTCGACGAGTGCGGTCTGTTTCAGCCCAGAAGTCAATATTGTTTTGTTGAGCAAGCCGAAGAAGAATTTTGGCTCGTGCATCAACACGCTGGTTTTCGGCAGCAGCGTCCACGAAGGAACCTATGTACGGTAAAGGAGACGACAAGATATGAAGACGAATTTTGAAGAACATAAAAGGATAGAAGGGAGAACAAGTGCAGCATACCCGCCATATCCTGACTTGCATCAGTTAGGAGGTCAAGCATGTATTCTTCGCGTTTGGTAGCACGCAAAGCTTCGGCAGTGGCAGATTCCTTTAGTCGCACAGCTTCCTGTGCCTGTTGAAGTGCAGCTTGCTCGCGATCCGAAGATTTGCGAGACTGGTCCATAACAGCCACAGCCTGTCTTTTCATTGCCTGGAGCTGTTGTCGAAGTTAGAACCTTGTCAATTGGCACCGTCAAACCCCAATCGGTGCCCTGAAGTTAGAACCCTAGTCTACAATCTGTAGGCATTGACAAGTTAGAACCTTGTCACCGGCCTTGCGGCGTCGGAGGCGGAGCACGATTATTGTTGCCCTGCGCCACCTGATGAACTGCTTCCTTCCCCTGCGGTCGGTTTTGCTGTGGATAAACCGGCTGCGCATTTGCCCCGGTAAGCGGTGGCGGCGGCGGCAATGTTTCAAAACATCCTTCCTTCATCGCAGCTTTTGTCATCAATCTCTTGGTCTAGGAGCAATCTTTTGTCAAGTGATTTGCCGGCTTCGTGGGATTAGGAGTGTGCCAGCGGCACGGCTAATCCATTGCGGATTCCATGGTGTACTTGGGCTGATCATGCCAAGGTTTCTTTTCCACCCATTGCTTCTTTTGGCCGACCCACAGCTGTGTTCCGGTCTTTTGCCTTTGGCTCCTGCCGGCTTCTGAGTTGTCTTGCACTGCGGCAACGTGTTGCACACCATATCTTCTATCCGGAAAATCTTCTCTTCTTTTGTTATGGTGGTTGTTCCGGTACTGATCTTGGCGCGGCGGGATCCTCGGCAATGGATCACCCGCAACCTCCGGTTGCATTGGATCTCCCAATGCGTAGCTATCAGTTACCCGGATCATGTCGGCCAAAGTGGACGGCATGTTTCTCTATAGCCTCTGCCACAACGGTGAGCCTCTCCGGCACCCATTACAGAACCAGCTGATGGCCTGCGCTTCTATCACACCCTCACAGGAGTTTCTTGTTGAACTCCACCAGGTCAGATATTCCCGGTCTGTTTCATTTTCACGCTGCTGGCACATGGCGAGCTGCTGCGGCCTGTTTGGTCTCCGATATGTGCTGCTGAAGTTGCTTACGAATGCTTCTTCAAAATCAAGCCACCCATTTATGCTTCCCGCTGGCAAATTATTTAGCCAGATGCATGCCGGCCCAACTAGGACCGACGGTATGAATCTTACCGCCCAGCGCCGGTTTCCTGCGCCAGCTGCGGTTCCTCCTCCTCCAGCGACATACACCGCTGTAACGTAATCCGCGAGCCAATCTTCTGGCTTGGTACTGCCATCATATGTTTTTGTGTCCCGGGGCAACTCAAAGTTACGCACCGGCGGTTCCTCCCTCATGATCCGGGGGCCGAAACACTTCGGACCCGGCAGACCCTCAGATTCAATCATCTCGGACAAGTATACTCTGTCCAGTTTGTGCCGCGCGTCTCGTTCCAGCAAGCATCTTTCTCCGACACGTTCTCCCAAAGGATTCCGGTGATATCCGGTTCTTTCCAGTCCGGAATCAGCTTCATCATATCGGCTTGGCGCCACGGCATTGCCTCTCGGGTACCTTGGCGGTGGCATTTCATCGTCGGCATATGCCGCTCTGGCTGCCCGATAATTTTGCCCAGTTTCGCCTCTTCCGGCATAAGCGTTTCCGGCATAGCCATTTCCAGCATAACCGTGGCCTGCCCATTGGCTTTTTCTACTAGCGTTATATTGCTCGACTTTTTGTTTTCCGGCCAAAACCGGATCATACACAGTCATTTGCTGTGCATTCACATCTTTTTCTTTTCTTTTGTTCGGATGGGGAGACGAGGCCTGCCCATGCGACCTGCTTCCGGCATTTCTTGCCGAACGAACTGTTTGAGATGCCATGACCGCTTTGGTGTTCCGGGCCATCTCAGCATTTTGTGCCTCGATTGTATCAAGTAACTCTTTTACTCGAGCTTGCTGTTTTACCAGAGCATCACCTGATAGCGAATCATATGCTTCTACTGCAGCCCTAGCAGCTTTCAAAGTTTTATCCGGACTGCTATACTTAGGTTTCTCTACCGGTCCCAAAGATGCTGACGCGGTTTTACCGGAAAGAACTTCCCGGCGCAGATCCTGATCTAAGTTACGACCTCTAAGCCGGTTGCCTGCTACCCTAGCGGGATTTGCGCTAACTGAAGCAAAGCCATGCGCTGCGTTATACTCACGGAGGTTAGGTTGAGCTCCTGCTGGGCTCGTACAACGTCTGCTGCGCCGGTTAGCAGCACTTGGCGCTGCGCCTCCAGCTCGGCTTGGGTGGCCGCGGCATCGGCGTTGAGCGCGATGGGCGTGGCCAGTACGCTCATGGCGGCCTGGAGCGGAGTTGCCGCCGGTGGCACGTTGGAGGTGCCGGCGATGTTCTCGTCCCGCTCGGTTGGGGGCTTTGCCTGGCGCCCGGACTTGGTGCGCCCGGCTCCTTCTGCTGTGGTTCCCTTGTCAGCATCCACTGCGCCAGCCATCATCACCTCGACGCTGCCAGCGGCGCGATCGGTGTGTGACCCGCGGGCAGCTGCAGACCTTGGTGGATCCGGCGCCACCAGCACCAGCGATGGGTACCGGGGCTCCGGCACGGTGCCGAGGTAGACGCGGTGCGAGCCGAACTCGATGATGCGGCCGTTCTTGGGGAATCGGCCGCCGTTGGCGAAGCAGCCGGCGTTGTCGTTGATGAAATCCAGCGAGCCGAGGCGCTGGACGAGGCCAGAAACCACACTCTCGCCGGAGACGGTGAGGAGACCCGCCCGGATATGAACTCCAGCAAGCACAACTGCTTGCCCCACGGTGGGCGCCAACTGTCGTCGTGGTGGAACAACAGATGCCATGGGATGGCTTAAGTTCAGGGCCGGATGTACGCTTGAGCATCCGGGTGAGGGGAAGGTTTAGAGAAAGAGAGAGATTGAACTCAGGATTGTATTGATTCTCAAGAACTTGGCCAAGGGCCAGAGGTTGAAGAAGTACGGACTACAAGGTGAGAACCTACTGCCCAAGGATCGATCGTCTAAAATGTCTATCTGGTCCGGCGCAGGGGTGCCCCTCCTCTCCTTATATAGGGGAGAGGAGGCTTACAGGAGAAGGAACCCTAGGGGTATCTTTGCTGACCTAAGCTACTTTATAAAGCTTCTTTGGCTGCTCTTGTCTTTAATCAGAGGGCTAATGACCTCCTCCGGTATCTTTATCGTCAGCTTCTCCTTTGACGTCAGGGCTTCGATTAAAGCTGAAGTGCTTCACTCATCTTGTCCTCTAGTCCTTGAGAGAATCTTTGACCGGGGTGCCGACATGCTACAGTTGAGCCTATGCCGGACCTCCGGTATCTTTACCTGTGAGCTCCGGCTTCTTTGCCTTTGTACCTCGATCTCTTACGTTGCTCGTACTCCGGCATACCCCTGCTGGTATACCGGACTGTCCCAACTTAGCACAGTTCAAGCTTACCTTTCTGGATCCGGATTAATCTTTAAACCGGTATACAAATGGTTTATCATGGCATATTTGCCATAGTCTTGACCTACCGGGGGCCATCCCCCCGACATTCGACCACAACAACTCGAAGCTGACAAGACATTCGACCACATCAACCTGTAACCCTGACAAACTTTCTGGATCCATTACCTTCTGAGAAATTGCATTGAGGAATGCACATATCTTCACAATGGCTAGTCGAACATTTTCTGGTAGAAGTCCCCTCAATGCAACCGGAAGCAATTGTGTCATAAGCACGTGGCGCTCATGAGACTTTAGGTTCTGGAATTTTTTCTCCTTCATATTTACTATTCCCTTTATATTCGACGAGAAACCAGACGGAACCTTGATACTGAATAGGGCTTCGAAAAAGATTTCCTTCTCTTCTTTGGTAAGAGAGTAGCTAGCAGGCCCTTGAAACTGCCCTGGATGATTGCCAGCTCATCCTTTATGATGTTGCTGGTCCTCCCGTGCTTCTGATGTATCTTTTGTCTTCCCATACATGCCCAGGAAACCTAGAACATTCACACAAAGATTCTTCGTCGGGTGCATCACGTCGATTGCAGAGCGGACTTCCAGGACTTTCCAATATTCTAGCTCCCAAAATATAGATTTCTTCTTCCACATGGGGGCATGTCCGTCAGCGTCATTCGGAACAGGTCGTCTGCCTGGGCCCTTTCCAAAGATTATATTTAAATCCTTGACCATCTCAAATACATCAGCACCACTACGGGGGACAGGCTTCGAACGGTGTTCTGCCTCGCCATTGAAATGCTTGCCTTTTTTTTCCTTAGGGCATGCCTGCGCGGAAGAAAACGGCGATTGTACGGGTACATATTTTTCCTACTTTTTTCTAAATATTTACTTTCAGTCTCATCTAAATAGTGTGTGCATGCATTGTATCCCTTGTTCGTCTGTCCTAAAATGTTACTAAGAACAGACCAATCATTGATGGTTACGAATAGCAATGCTCGTAGGTCAAATTCTTGTTCGGTGTGCTCATCCCACACACGTACACCTGGTTCGGCCCACAACTCCAAAAGTTCATCAACTAATGGCCTTAGGTACACATCAATGTCGTTGCCGGGTTGCTTTGGGCCTTGGATAAGCACTGGCATCATAATGAACTTCCGCTTCATGCACAACCAAGGAGGAAGGTTGTAGACACATAGAGTCACGGGCCAGGTGTTGTGACTGCAGCTCTGCTCCCCAAAAGGATTCATGCCATCTGTACTTAGACCAAACCATAAGTTCCTTGCCTCACCTGCAAAATCCGGGAACTCTCTCTCGATGTCTCTCCACTCGCCGACTCATCGACGGGTGCCTCAACATCGCGTCTTTCTTACGTTCTTCCATGTGCCATCGCAACAACTTGGCATGCTCTTTGTTTCTGAACAAACGTTTCAACCGTGGTATTATGAGAGCATACCACATCACCTTCGCAGGAACCCTCTTCCTGGGTGGCTCGCCCTCAACATCACCAGGGTCATCTCTTCTGATCTTATACCGCAATGCACCGCATATCGGGCATTTATTCACATTCTCGTACTTCTCACCGCGGTAGAGGATGCAGTCATTAGGGCATGCATGTATCTTCTACACATCTAATCCTAGAGGGCAGACAAGCTTCTTTGCTTCATACGTATTGGCGGGCAATTCATTCTTTCTTGGAAGCGGCTTCTTTAATATTATCAGCAATTTTTTAAATCCCGAGTCAGTCACACCGGCCTCTACCTTCCATTTCAGCAATTCCAATATGCTACCTAGCTTTTTCTACCCATCTTCACAACCTGGGTACAATAATTTTTGGTGGTCCTCTAACATTTTATCGAACTGCAACCTCTTCTTATCTGTGCCACAGTCTCTCCTTGCATCAGAAATGCCCAACGAAGATCATCATCACCGGGCTCATTTGGTGCCCGATCTTCACCTCATTCTTCTTCATTGTCTTCCATTGCGGTATCATCGTATTCAGGGAACATAGATCGGTAGTTGTCATCGTTATCTTCTTCTTCATCGCCGTCTTCCATCATAACCCCTTCTTCTATGTGCTTGGTCCAAACATTATAGCCGGACATGAATCCGTGCCGAAGCAGGTGGCTCTGAATGTCTCTTGAGCAAGAGTAATCCTTCTCATTCCGACATTTCAGACATGGACAACAAATAAAACCTTGCTTCCCCTTGTTGGCCTCGGCCACAAGCAGGAAAGATTTCACGCCCTCTCTGAAAGCGGGATCGCATCGGTTACCGTACATCCATGGATGACTCATCTGCACCATAGGTACAATTATGTATCAAATGCAATCACCATGCTAAAATTAGTATTGTGCGGTCTATATATACGAGAAAATAGTTGCTAACCTTTTAGGACAAAAAAGAGGAGAAATCTTATTAAATAAACTCAAGTGGCATCCTCACAAACATTTCATCAAACACCTCTTGTGCACATGAAGAAAAAAAAAAGCTAGCATAAATCTCCACCTTCCACAACCAAGGAAAAAATGTAGGGAGATGGGGGTGGCTGTATATATATAGGCCTAGACCTTTTATCCCGGTTTGAGCCACAAACCGGGACAAAAGGGCTGCCAGCAGGCCGCAGAAGGCCTCAGACCCTTTTGTCCCGGCCCGATCCACCACTCGCGACAAAAGATCCCTAAAGAACCGGGACAAAAGGCCCCATGCCCTCCAGCTGGTTTCGGGGCGACGTGGCCTAGCCATTTGTCCCGGCTCCAGACTGGGCCGGGACAAAAGGCTTAGATGGAATGCCAGTTTTCTACTAGTGGATATTTTTACAAATAAGTTCTAGTTTTTTACATTAGTAGTGTGTGCATTGTAGTTCTTATATTTTGTTGGCATGCAAAGTTTTAAGTTAACATGTTTTGTCTTTTTGAAGAAATTGGAAAGAGATGCTAAGCACGAGACGCTGCCACGTATGCAGAGTTGACCCGCCATGTGCATATGTGCAGCCATACTCCCCTACTAATGGGCTCACGGCCTGCAAATTTATGTGGGGCAAAGGTGGTCACTCTTCTAATATGTGTAACTTACAAAAATGTCTTACCAAGTTGAGCTCTCCCCTAATATGAGTAGCACGAAACTCCCCGGAGGCTTCTGAGCTCCGGTGATCCTTTATTTTAGAAATTGAAAAACATACTTAATAAGTTTCAAAAAATATGAAAAAATAAATCTAGACATGGCCAATTATATAACCTACAAGCATGTATAATTCTTTGTATTGTGATCTACACGAAAATGACAACATCTCGTAAATTTGAAGATTCAAAAATATGCATACTCAGGTCCGCATTTTTTTCATTTCTGTGTAGCTCAGAATGCAAAGAATTAGAAATTGCCATTTTGCACATTTGTGGGATACATAATTTCTTAGTACATATTTGTTTTCAGATAATTTTTTAATTTTTTTAAAAGTTATTTTTTAATTTTTTAAAACAACGGGATCACTGTAGCCAAAATTCTCCATTCGAAAATCCCTTCTTTCAACATTGAATCATGTCAATGACAGCTTCTTTTCTTGGCCCTTCGTCATATATAGATGATGGTTTGCGAGCATACACTTTCAAATAAAGGAATTTCGAGTGATATATGAAAATTTCAGGTCTACCAATACAAATATAATATATCATTTCGTAAATATTGTTTTGAACCATACCATATGGTCAATTTTTTTTTCTGATACGTCCACCAATGTAGAAAAAGAATGTTGGTGCATTTGCAGAATCATCGAATTAATTACCGAAGTCGGGCATAATGTTGTATAAGTAGGCATAACATCTTCATCATGACACCTATATGCCTAGTGGAAACAAAGAATGGCGCATAGTCATCAAATCTTAAGTGCTTTATATGTCACTTCCTCCGATCCATAATACTCCCTCTCTCACAGTTTATTAGGCGTGCGCGTATCCCTAGATCGCAAATTTGATCAAGTTAGCATTAGTTATATGTTATAAAAATTATATCATTAGAAAGTTTAGATGTTCTATTTTCTAATGATATAATTTTTGCATTATATAATTTAAATTATATAGGTCAAATTGACGACCTAGGGATATGGGGAAGACTAGTAAACTGAGATGGAGGGAGTACTTATTGTGGTCTAAACTAAACCACGATAAGTATTATGGATGGGAGGGAACACCAAGTTTTGCATGAACATGCTTATTTATTTCCATTATCTACATCCCTTTACTTGTAAGTTTCCCATATTTCTTCTTGTTTTTTGAGAATTAATTTTTATACTTCAAAAGATTGATGATGCTAGATTTTGAATACTAGATTACTTATACGAACCTGTGCTGAGATCAATATTCTCTCTAGAAGAGATAGTTCTTATAATGGAAGAACACAAGAGCTTGCTTCTTCATGAAGAAGAGGGGCAAAGAACTACTCCCTCTGGTCCTAAATTAGATAAAATATAGACTAAAATGTCTCTAAATGTATTAAACATGTGACAAGTATTTAGGGCCGGAGGGAATATTGACGTATCTATTGAGTAAATTAGCTTCGGATTTAGCATAAGAAGAGGGGGCACACCGCACACTAAAAATATTTTATATACCCATGCATGCGTGAGTACATCTGAACCGTGCAACACCTGTAGATCAGTGGATACCTACAAGCTAGTTAATTACACGTACGTACGTAAGTACGAGCTCGATCTAGAGGAGAGTAGGAGACACATATATACAAGTTCAGAGAGGGGAAGAAAATTAAAAGGAGTAGAAAAGCCGTACACACGAGCTGGCTAAAGCTTAAGGTTAAGATCAAGCTGCTGCTGCTGCATCTGCTTGTCGCCGCCACCAAGTATCGTCGTAGCCGTCGTACGCGCGCGCCGCCAGCTCCCCACCGGAGCCGAGGCCGGGTCGTGGGCCGCCGGTGGATACGCTTCTTCAGGGTGGTAGAGGTGAGCGTTCCAGCCGACGACCCTCTCCTTCTTGTGCGCGTTCTGGTGCCCCCCTAACGCCTGCGACTTCAGGAACTTCTTCTCGCAGAAGAGGCAAGAGAACAGCCTCGATCTCTCGCCACCACCATGGCCATCGCCGTCGCTACCGTGGCCGGCAGGGCCACCGGAAGCAGCAGCGCCACAAGGAGAGGACGGCGGTGCCGGTGCTGGCGTGGATGGTGGCATGGGGGCCAGCGTCAGGGACAGGTCAAGAGAGGTTGCAGTGGGAGGCTCCATTGAAGAAGAGCTACTACCTTTTCTATGGCTTTCACTCTTCGTAGTGGTGCTAGCATGAGCAGCTGAGGTGTGAGCTCTGCCTGCGTTGGGCTTCAATGGCGGAGTTTATAGATGGCATGAAGGAAGCCTACCACTTTGCTAAATCTGGGACCTTGCATTATTGAGAGTGGCACCAACGTCCAACAATGGTTGGCCCCGCCTGCCATAGCTAACCACGAAGGAACACGTACGACAGGTGATCGAGCCCAAAAGGACATCGAGGTTGATCATGGCTACAGAAGTAACATTTCTTTAGTGGATCCCCATGTTATCATGCGCTTATTGGCCTAGTATTGTTTTAGGCTTCGAATGTGTCGGCGACCCTTGTTTCCGCAACAGAAATAACATGTAAATTTTTCCCAGCCACATGCAATGCACACCCTGCCATCCCGATCTGAAATTCTGAATACGTTTCTTGATCACCCACTTGATCTTCGGGGCTTCATCTTCACGTCTTCCCCGGTGTTACCTTTTCTGCAAAATGCTCCATGAGTCCAGATAAACTTCACGAACAGATTCCTACTTGCCACAGAAATGGCATTGATCACTGTTTGTCCATCACTCGAACTAAATTGTCCCTCATCAGAGTTCTATTCTTAAACATGAAACAAATGAAGATATTTTTACTCAGAAACTTTGATTTACTACAAAAACCCGTAAACAACTATGTCATCATTCTACACTCCAGGTATAAATCCCTAACTTCAAACTAGGATCTTCAGTACGGGTAGCATAACCTTGATGTCTTTTCAAATCCATGCATGCATGTTCATAGCCAGCCGAGGGTGACTTGTGGATTGTCAGGATTGAGCACACACCGAACACGTGAGACGTGCAGACATATGTCGGCACAAAACAGGAAATCCTAAACATAACCAAAATGAGGCGCCTCCACAGATCGATCAATCGCGTCGTTCGTCAACTCTTTTCTGATCAAGCTCCAGACCCTGTCTGGGCATGCCAAGACACGCTTCAGGAACATCAGGCAGGCACGCATGCAGCTGCTTTGGTCAGGTCTCCATCACGTTTTCAGTCAGTGCAAGGGTGTACATCGACTGTGCTCCTGCCTGGGGCAGCGGCACACAGACACAGTACACAGCGGGCCCAGGATATTAGCACATGGTGGAATGTGTTCCCGTGTAACACTGTTAGGGCAACTCGAGTGGAACTGACCAGGCTAACTGCACGGAAGCAAACGCGGTCAAATTTGCGCCGCCGATACGTTGCGCGGTTAGCTCGCGTGTCCGCGCCCTGTCGCCACGGACCCGCCTGGCAGCAGGCACGAGTCCGCATCGCTTCCGCGCATGCGCGTGCCGCAGCCTTCATTATCAATGGTGCGCCTCGTCTTCGCTCTCTAGCGGGAACTGGCCTTCTCACCGCCATCAATTCATGCGGCTTCATGTACCGCGTCCGTCCATAAAAGGGCACCGGCAATATCCTGCCATCGCCCACATCTCACTGGCCTCATTGATCTATTTTCGGCCACGCTTGCACCCTCCACACCGATAACCATAGCACGCCGCCGCAACGCCATGGGGAAGAAGAGGAACGACCACGAGCCGTGCGAGGACTGTAACGACATGCACCTGCCGAGCGGGTGGCGCCTGGTGCCCATCCCGCCGCTGCCACATTCCGGCCCGGAGCGGCGCGAAGAAATCCGGCACAGGCGTGCCATTCTCTCGTCGGACCTATGTAGTGACCCAGACTTCGCAGTCGACTCCCCCATGTGGGACCACTAACACCGTTGGCACGTAGTACTCGACAAGCGACGGAAGGCGGGGTTCCTCGGCGACAAGAACTACAACTTCCGCATGCCGCCACGGCCGCAGCGGCCGTTGCCGCGTACGCCGACACCTCCATCGCCTCCGCCGACCCACGAAACGCGGGACGACTCTGACGACTTCGACGCCAACATCTTCCACGAGATCCAGATGGCACAACAAGAGGAGGCGATGAGGCTAGGTACCCTCATATCGGAGATGTCGCAGCCGCCGATGCCCCGGTACGCCATCGAGCACATGCCGGCAGGCCGGTCGGAGGAAGAGCAATTTTTGGTGACCGAAGTGCGTCAGGCCGCTGGAGATGCCCTTAGCGCGGGAGAGCAAATTTTCAGGAGTTGGTTTCATTATTCTTTTTAGAACTTGGCCAAAATCGCATTTTGAAGTTTTGGAGAATCACACACGGTATGTATTAGGGGAAATTTAGCCGATGCGATCTTCTTCAACACTTTGTGAATATTTGTGATCTATGTAAAATCGGAAAGTGATAAAAGTTATATTGCGTGCACGACTTTTTTCGTACGTTTTCAAAACTTAGTGACCTCATATGTTCCAAAAGGATCCTCAGACCATGCCCCTTCTGATTCTTTTGGAAAGTGCAAAATTCTGAACTACTGCTTCATCATCTATTTTATTTGTGTTGTGTCCCGCAACACCGAAAATTTGAGTGGTGTTGTGTTGTAGGCCAGTTTTGGCCACGGTTTGGAGTCTACAGCAGCTTAACGCGCGCACTCGCATATAATTTATCAGCTGTTGCTTATGATTCTAAAAAAATAGACCACATGTGAGTGTAACGTTTTGGAGACCGAGCTACACGTAGCTCTTTATTTTTAAAGACTTAAAATTCATATTTTAATGTTTCAAAAAAATCTGGAACAAAATCCTAGAGGTAGCCAATGATATAAGCTACAATAGTGTAAAAATCTCATTATAAACTGATTTGTATCCAAGGAAATTGATAAAATCTGATAAATTTAAAAGTCTCGAAATGTGAACTATTCACTATAAAATTTGTCAGAATTTGTCATTTTTGTGTAGCCTGGAATATGAAGTAGTTTGTATTGAGATTTTACACCATTGTAGTATTCATTATTGGCTATCTCTAGAATTTTTATTTTGATTTTTTAAACCTTTGAAATACGAATTCTAAGTGTTTGCAAATAAAGGGTTATGTGTAGCTCGGACTCCATTTTAAGTTTTGTCGATACAAAGAGCGAAAATATATTGCACGAACTAGCGCATTTTGTGTCACATGACTTAATGAAGCATGCTTAATTTTTGTCGGTGAAAATAAAGAAGTTGTTGATGTAATGATTGTTTCATATTTGATGATAACTCATTTAAAATATGTTTAATGAGTACATTTGGCTCTGATTGACATTATGTTGGAGTATGAAAATCAACTATTTTTATTCTTAGGAATATAAAGTTAATTGGAAGCCGCCATAATAAGAAAATATATCTAATATACATTTGACTGGATAAATATCACATACAACTCGAAAAGAATTTTAGAATTATACCTATCTAATACAAAATATTAAATTCCGTGCTTTTTGTAATGTAAGCTATGCGCGGGTTTGCAAGTTGTACATGTGAGGATGATTAAGAGTTGATTATTTGACAACTGGAAACTTAGTATATATCCTAACTCTTTTACAAATTACCCTAGTAATATTATAATCATGATTCATCATACAGTCATATTGAGCTGCCTTATTTTAGTAGCTTCGGAATCATTTTTGTCACCACTTTCTCATTCATTTTATGCCTACATTTCAGATTTCATTTTTTTTATCTTTCACTTTTTCTATCCTTAATTTTTTGTTCTCTATGTTTTATATTTTTTTATTATTTTCAATTTGTTTATAGTTTATTGTTTTCAAAATTTGGGTATTTATCAGTAAAATATTTATAAATTTCATTTTGTTAAGTGTTTGAGTAAAAAAGTTTCTAGCCATCCTACATAATTTTCGTAGCATTTTTTGTTTCGAGGAAAAAACTAAAAAGATTCGAGATATTTCTTCATGGAATACAAAACACTGAGATGCATGGATGGTTTCTTTATATGTATGGACATAATTTTATGGGTGTTGGAGTATACTTAAATGAAAATATTTTGACATACAAAATATTTTTGCAAGTACGGTATCTAGAAGGAGCATGAACGTTTCAGGTGGCACACATGATCTAGTGGAACATATTTAAGGGGATATTTTCTATAATGAACATTTATTATTTATTTTGGCTAATAATATAGAATTTGAGTGAACATAGATAGATGTTTTTCATAGATGGTAAAAAAAACTTACAAACTTATTTGCAAAGCCTATTTCTTAAATTTCCATTATGTACATAATCAATATAATTTTGATTAAATGTTGGCCTAGTATGCCGGACATCCACCATCAATCTGTCCGCGGGCTATCCCAAATAGACAGAAACGAACCGAATGGGTTGCCGTTTTGGGTCGCCCCGCTGGAGATGCCCTTAGCACATGCATGAATGTGTTCCCATGTTACAGTTTTAGGAGGGGAGCAATTTTTCACGCATTGGTTTCAGAACTTAGGGCAAATCAGATGTCAAAGTTTCAATGGATCGCGTAGATATGTGTTAGGTGAATATTTGTGATTTATATAAAATTTGAAAGTGATAAAAGAAAGGGTGTGACTATTTCTTAGTCGACTGGGAACTAACTTTCTCAGTTAGATGACGTCGTTAAATCTCAGTTGCAACTGTTGTTGCAACTCATGACGAGCACGACTCACGAAGCAAATCTAACGGACCGAACCATTTTTCTTAGTGGCATATCCACTTGCAAATGAAATCTCAGTTGCAACTGTTGTTGCAACTCATGACGAGCACGACTCACGAAGCAAATCTAACGGACCGAACCATTTTTCTTAGTGGCATATCCACTTGCAAATGAAAAATTCTCAGCTGCAACTGGAAAAAAAAAACTCAGTTGTAACCCAACTTGCAACTCATATATACATGAATCACAATGCAATCAAACTGTTTAGAGCTTGACTGAGCACGCTAGCGAATCCCTAAAAGAAATAGTGCATGGTACGTAACTCGTGCTTTAGCTTTCTCAATTTCGTTTTTCACACGGCTGCTAAATGTAGTCATAACTTCTTATAAGATTCATGAGACTAAGTTTCTACCTGCGTGCATGATTTTTTCATACATTTTTCAAACGTAGCGGCCTCACTTTCTCATTCATGTTTATTTCGGTTAGAAATATTGAATTTGCGTGAGCATACACAGATGCTATTTCGTAGATGGGGAAAGGTATTTTGAAAAAACTTACTGTAGTTTCAATGACTCTTTCTTAAATTTCTATCATTATGTACAACATAACTAGATCATCCTTGCACAGCGTGGGGTGAGACATGACGTTTCGTCTCTCCGGCGATCCCGGAGGCGACCGCACGGAACAGAGTGAGAGAGAGACCACCAACATATTGAAGAGAGAGGTTGATCCAAGACGAGAGTTTGCAGCCCAGATTAGTGTGAATCGTATTCCCCCCACCCACCAATCGAGCCTTTTACCCACAGAATGGAGAGAAAGAGCGAAAAATATCGCCCGACGATCCAAGGATCCCCGCGCCTGCTTGGAGCATTGCAAGATCAGATCCTCCATCATTTTGGATGGGAGGATGAATCGCGACGAGTTCCCAGCTACCGGGAAGAAAGGGTCGATGGTAGGAGGTCATCAAGTTTGCGCACCAAGAGGGGAAGAAGTGGAGGCGGCGGTGCCTGTGCGATGCGTCCAAGATGAAAAAATTAAAGGTGATTTACTGCGAAATTTCAAGCTCTCCACGGCGAATTCACCTCTCACGGTGACCGCCGGTAGAAGGGCCATGGATTCCATCTGGAAATTTCAGGGGAAGGCGGAATCCCCGGTCGCAGGTAACTGCTGTTTTCAATCGCGGATGAACACAGGAGCGATCCTGGATAGACAGAGTTTGACAATGGCCAGGGCAACGGTAACAAATCTGATTTTTCAAGTTGAAGAAGATTTCTGGGCGACATTTGTGCTGCTCGTTCATGGGGTTATGATTCTGATCCTTATTACAGAGAGAAATTGGTGGTTCCTAGACCCAGGAGGAACACATACTAATCGGGAGGGAAACAGTAGAGTTCTCCACGCCTACATACTATCAAACTTGCTCTGTTGTACTGATCCCTGCAATTCCATTGCGTCGGAAGGCATGGCTGCTCCAAAAGCCAACGATACTGGTGGAGGCATCCAGCTTGAGCCCAATCCATTGGGTTGTATTGGAACGGATACTCTGCGTGAGCTTAGAGATATGGAGAAGGTAGAGAAAACTGATAGTGTGTCTCTGGACACTGTTTTAGATAACCTAGCTGAGGTTATTATCCATGTAAACGGAAAAGATAGCATGCTAGGTACTGTGAGGAATAGTCGTGAGGTAGAAAAGCACGACAACTTAGCTGATCAGAGTGAAGAGAATATAAAGGAGGCTGGTGCAGTGGGACTGCATACTGGACAAGAAGATGAACTGGAAGCGACCGGCCCTGGGGCTGCCGGCACACTGTCGGGCGCCGATGTGCGCGCCCGGCAGGGACCATGTTGATCTTAGCTTGGAACTGCCGAGGCTTGGGGCAGCCTCGGACAGTTCAGGAGCTCATCCGCCTGGTGCGGGAGCATGGTCCCAAATTAGTCTTCGTTTCCGAAGCGAGACAAAATAAAGAAATAATTCGGAGTTTGTGTTCGCGTTTGGGTCTGCGTTGCTGCCTTCCTGTCTGTCTACAAGGAAAGGGGGGTGGTTTAGTGATGACCCACAAGTATAGGGGATCGCAACAGTCTTCGAGGGAAGTAAAACCCAAATTTATTGATTCGACACAAGGGGAGGTAAAGAATACTTATAAGCCTTAACAACTGAGTTGTCAATTCAGCTGCACCTGGAAAAGCACTAGTAACAGGGGTGATGTGAAAGTAGCAGTAATATGAGAGCAATAGTAACAATGAATACAAGCAGCAGTAATAGCAATATGAGAGCAATGGTACCGTAAAATAGTTGACATGTAGAACGAGTATATGATGATGAAAGATGGACCGGGGTTCCCAGCCTATCTACACTAGTGGTAACTCTCCAATAACAAGTGACAAGTGTTGGGTGAACAAATTACAGTTGGGCAATTGATAGGATTGATAAGGCATTAAGAAAGAACATCAATTCATTAATCATGTAGGCATGTTTTCCATATTTAGTCGTACGTGCTCGCAATGAGAAACTTGCACAACATCTATTGTCCTACCAGCCTAGGTGGCAGCCGGGCCTCAAGGGAATCTATCTGGATATTAAGGTACTCCTTTTAATAGAGCACCGGAGCAAAGCATTAACACTCCGTGAAAACATGTGTCCCTCACATCACCGCCATCCCCTCCGGTTGTCCCGATTTCTGTCACTTCGGGGCCTTTGGTTCCGGACAGTGACATGTGCATACAACTTGTAGATACAATCTAAGCAATAATTATAGAGCTCAAATCTAAGATCATGCCACTCGGGCCCTAGTGACAAGCATTAAGCATAACAAGATTGCAAAGCAACAATAACTTCACAAACTTTATAGATAGACTAATCATAATGTATCATCCATCGGATCCCAACAAACACAACACCGATTACATCAGATGAATCTCAATCATGTAAGGCAGCTCATGAGATCATTGTATTGAAGTACATAGGGGAGAGAATACCAACTAGCTACAGCTAGAACCCGTAGTCCATGGGGGAACTACTCACGGAGCATGATGGAGGCGGTGGCGTCGATGGAGATGGCTTCCGGGGGCACTTCCCCGTCCCGGCAGGGTGCCGGGACAGAGACTTCTGTCCCCCGAATTGGAGTTTCGCGATGGTGGCGGCGCCCCTGGAGTCTTTCTGGAGTTTCGTCAAGAGGTACTGCGTTTTTAGGTCGAAAGGGATTTTATAGGCGAAGAGGCGGCGCGCAGGGGCACTCGGGGCGCCACACCCTAGGCCGGCGCGGCCAGTGGTCCGGCCCGCGCCGCCATGTGGTGTGGTGGCCCCCGGCCCCTCTCCGACTCTTCGTCGGTGTTCGGAGCCTTCCGGGAAAAATAGGAGGTTTGGCGTTGATTTCGTCCAATTCCGAGAATATTGCCCGAACAGCCTTTCTGGAACCAAACACAGCAGAAAACAGGAACTGGCACTGTGGCATCTTGTTAATAGGTTAGTTCCGGAAAACGCATAAAAACATCATAAAGTGCAAGCAAAACATGTAAGTATTGTCATAAAACAAGCATGGAACGACAGAAATTATGGATACGTCGGGACGTATCAGCATCCCCAAGCTTAGTTCTCGCTCGTCCCGAGCAGGTAAACGATAAAAAGAATAATTTCTGTAGTGACATGCTACTTACATAACCTTGATCATACTATTACAAAGCATATGAAATGAATGAAGTGACTCAAGGCAATGATCTATAGTTGCTAACAAATAGATAACATATAGCAAAACTTTTCATGAAGAGTACTTTCAAGACAAGTATCAAAAGTTTTGCACAAGAGTTAACTCATAAAGCAATAAGTTCAAAGTAAAGGCATCGAAGCAACACAAGGGAAGATATAAGTTTCAGCGGTTTCTTTCAACTTGTAACATGCATATCTCATGGATAATTGTCAACACAAAGTAATATGATGAATGCAAACAAGCAAGTATGTAAGAATCAATGCACAGTTGACACAAGTGTTTGCTTCTAAGATGGAAGGAAGTAGGTAAACTGACTCAACATAAAGTAAAAGAATGGCCCTTCAAAGAGGAAAGCATCGATTGCTATATTTGTGCTAGAGCTTTGGTTTTGAAAACATAAAGAGAGCATAAAAGTAAAGTTTTGAGAGGTGTTTGTTGTTGTCAACGAATGGTAGTGGGCACTCTAACCCCCTTGCTAGACAAACCTTCAAGAGCGGCTCCCATGAATTATTTTTATTTTTGGGTGGCACTCCTTCCAACCTTTCTTTCACAAACCATGGCTAACCGAATCCTCGGGTGCCTGCCAACAATCTCATACCATGAAGGAGTGCCCTTTTATTTTAGTTTTATTATGATGACACTCCTCCCCACCTTTGCTTTCTCAAGCCATGGCTAACCGAATCCTTCGGATGCCTTCCAACATTCACATACCATGGAGGAGTGTCTATTTTTGTTAATTAATTTGGGACTCGGGAATCCCATTGCCAGCTCTTTTTGCAAAATTATTGGATAAGCGGATGAAGCCACTAGTCCATTGGTGAAAGTTGCCCAACAAGATTGAAAGATAAACACCACATACTTCCTCATGAGCTATAAAACATTGACACAAATCAGAGGTAATAAATTTTGAATTGTTTAAAGGTAGCACTCAAGCAATTTACTTTGGAATGGCAGGAAATACCACATAGTAGGTAGGTATGGTGGACACAAATGGCATAGTGGTTGGCTCAAGGATTTTGGATGCATGAGAAGTATTCCCTCTCGATACAAGGCTTAGGCTAGCAAGGTTGTTTGAAGCAAACACAAGTATGAACCGGTACAACAAAACTTACATAAAAACATATCGCAAGCATTATAATACTCTACACTCGTCTTCCTTGTTGCTCAAACACTTTTACCGTAAAATATCTAGACCTTAAGAGAGATCAATTATGCAAACCAATTTTAACAAGTTTTACGGTAGTTCTCCACTAATAGGTTTAAACTACATGCAAAAACTTATAATCTACTTGAGAGCTCAAAACAATTGCCAAGTGTCAAATTATCCAAGACATATGAGGCATTTTCTTTTCCCAACCAAATAAAGATAAATATTGTAGCTTCCAACTTTTATTCATTGAACATTAAAAGTAAAACGAAGAACAAGTGTTCATATGAAAAAGCGGAGCGTGTCTCTCTCCCAAACATGGATTGCTAGGATCCGAATTTATTCAAACGTAAACAAACGAAAATAAAAGCACACAGACGCTCCAAGTAAAGCACATATGATGTGACTGAATAAAAATATAGTTTCAGGGGAGGAAACCTGATAAGTTGATGAAGAAGGGGATGCCTTGGGCATCCCCAAGCTTAGACGCTTGAGTCTTCTTGGAATATGCAGGGATGAACCATGGGGGCATCCCCAAGCTTAGACTTTTCACTCTTCTTGATCATATATCATCCTCCTCTCTTGACCCTTGAAAACTTCCTTCACAACGAACTTCTCATAAACTTCATTAGAGGGGTTAGTACTCAAAAAATTTGAATCCACCTTGGTCCTGTAGTGGCACATTGCAAGAACTCAATAAAACATTAGCTACAGCTCTCTATGTCTAGAAAAGCTCGCTTAAAGTCCACAAGAGACAATGCAAAAAACAGAGACAGAATCTGCCAAAACAGAACAGCCAGTAAAGACGAATTTTAATAAAATACTTCCGTTGCTCAAATCAGAAAACTCAAAACTAATGAAAGTTGCGTACATATCTGAGGAACACGCACGTAAATTGGCATATTTTTCTGATTTTCCTACAGAGAAAACAGCCCAGATTCGTGACAGATAGAAATCTGTTTCTGCGCAGAAATCCAAATCTAGTATCAACCTTCGATTAGAGGCTTCACTTGGCACAACAAAACACAAAACTAAGATAAGGAGAGGTTGCTACAGTAGTAAACAACTTCCAAGACACAAATATAAAACAAATTACTGTAGCAAAATAACACATGGGTTATCTCCCAAGAAGTTGCTTTCTTTATAGCCATTAAGATGGGCTCAGCAGTTTTGATGATGCACTCGCAAGAAATAGTATTTGAAGCAAAAGAGAGCATCAAGAAGCAAATCCATAACACATTTAAGCCTAACATGCTTCCTATGCATAGGAATCTTGTACACAAATAAATTCATGAAGAACAAAGTGACAAGCATACGAAGATAAAACAAGTGTAGCTTCAAAATTTTAAGCACATAGAGAGGTGTTTTAGTACCATGCAAATTTCTACAACCATATTTTCCTCTCTCATAATAATTTTCAGTAGCTTCATGAACAAACTCAACAATATAACTATCACATGCAGCATACTTTTCATGATTTCCAAACACATAATTTTTATCAAGTTCAAGAATAGTGGAATTAAAACTTTCAAACTTACTTTTATTAATAATATAACAAGGTAGGTGATCAATCTCAATAGATATGGGACTCATAGAATAAGTCAAGAACTCTCCAATCCCATTTTCATTAGTAGTACAATTAATATTATCAAGTAACATAGGACCATCATCTAGAGCTTTATCATAAACATTTGTCAAGCAAAATTCTTTAGTACCATGCATTTCGACATCGTGCACAAACAAAGCATTATCATAAGATTTATCAAAGTAGCATGGATTATCATAAATAACAGTAGCATAATCATTCTCACAAGTATTACTCATAGGTACTATTTCAAGAGAATCCACAGGAACATAACATTCAACCTCTTCCGGTAAGCATGGAGGACAATCAAATAGTGTAAGAGATAAAGAGTTACTCTCATTAGAAGGTTGACATGGGTAGCTAATCCATTCTTCCTCCTTTTGTTCGTCGCTCTCTTCTTCTTTTTCATCCAATGAGCTTTCAAGTTCATCAATTTCCTCCTCTTTTTCATCCAATGAGCTTTCGGGTTCATCAATTTCTTCTTCCACCGGTTCCCGCAAATTGTGAGTGCATTCTTGTGCATTAATGTGTCTCTCTTTATAATCAAGGATATAAGGATTCCTACTCGTAGCATTCCATGCAAGAATTAAGGATAGTAGAGACATAATCTTTAAGGCCCTTACAAACAACACAAGTTTCATAATTCTCAACCATGAAGGATTCTATCTCGGAGGCTCCCATAAATAAGACAAATTGTTCTACCTCTTCGAACCCATAATGAATATAGCAATTCCGATTATAGTTCTTAATTAAAAATTCCTCACTAAAGCCACATTGAAATTTAAGATGTTTAGTATCCTCGTTGAGAGCAACAGTTTATATTATGGCGTTCAAGCAAGATTTCAGCAATTGTATTCAATTTTTCTATCATAGCACTCATTATTTTACCAGCTTCTTGATTCTCTATAATTATTATAACATTCTATAAGCTCCAAGTAGGTTGTTGGTTCTCCCATAACAGCAGTTTTTAATTTTTAGGTTTTTCAAATTTTTATGGATTTTCGGGTATATAGGGAAAATAAAACAAGACAAAAATAAACTAGACAAAAGTAAACTAAGCAAAGTAAAACTAGACAGAAATAAACTAAGCACAAATAAACTAGACAGAAATGAACTAGCAAGACAAAATAAGATAAAAGCAGAGAGAGAGGTAGAGTGTACTCCCCAGGTGAACTTATGAGTAGAGCTATGCCTCCCCGGCAACGGCGCCAGAAAATAGTCTTGATGACCCACAAGTATAGGGGATCGCAACAGTCTTCGAGGGAAGTAAAACCCAAATTTATTGATTCGACACAAGGGGAGGTAAAGAATACTTATAAGCCTTAACAACCGAGTTGTCAATTCAGCTGCACTGGAAAAGCACTAGTAACAGGGGTGATGTGAAAGTAGCAAGTAATATGAGAGCAATAGTAACAAGTAACACAGCAACAAGTAATAGCAATATGAGAGCAATGGTACCAGTAAAATAGTTGACATGTAGAACGAGTATATGATGATGAAAGATGGACCGGGGTTCCCAGCTATCTACACTAGTGGTAACTCTCCAATAACAAGTGACAAGTGTTGGGTGAACAAATTACAGTTGGGCAATTGATAGGATTGATAAGGCATTAAGAAAGAACATCAATTCATTAATCATGTAGGCATGTTTTCCATATTTAGTCGTACGTGCTCGCAATGAGAAACTTGCACAACATCTATTGTCCTACCAGCCGGTGGCAGCCGGGCCTCAAGGGAATCTACTGGATATTAAGGTACTCCTTTTAATAGAGCACCGGAGCAAAGCATTAACACTCCGTGAAAACATGTGTCCCTCACATCACCGCCATCCCTTCCGGTTGTCCCGATTTCTGTCACTTCGGGGCCTTTGGTTCCGGACAGTGACATGTGCATACAACTTGTAGATACAATCTAAGCAATAATTATAGAGCTCAAATCTAAGATCATGCCACTCGGGCCCTAGTGACAAGCATTAAGCATAACAAGATTGCAAAGCAACAATAACTTCACAAACTTTATAGATAGACTAATCATAATGTATCATCCATCGGATCCCAACAAACACAACACCGATTACATCAGATGAATCTCAATCATGTAAGGCAGCTCATGAGATCATTGTATTGAAGTACATAGGGGAGAGAATACCAACTAGCTACAGCTAGAACCCGTAGTCCATGGGGGAACTACTCACGGAGCATGATGGAGGCGGTGGCGTCGATGGAGATGGCTTCCGGGGCACTTCCCGTCCCGGCAGGGTGCCGGGACGGAGACTTCTGTCCCCCGAATTGGAGTTTCGCGATGGTGGCGGCGCCCCGGAGTCTTTCTCGGAGTTTCATCAAGAGGTACCGCGTTTTTAGGTCGAAAGGGATTTTATAGGCGAAGAGGCGGCGCAGGGGGCACTCGGGGGCGCCACACCCTAGGCCGGCGCGGCCGGGGTCCGGCCCGCGCCGCCATGTGGTGTGGTGGCCCCCGGCCCCTCTCCGACTCTTCTTCGGTGTTCTGGAGCCTTCCGGGAAAAATAGGAGGTTTGGCGTTGATTTCGTCCAATTCCGAGAATATTGCCCAAACAGCCTTTCTGGAACCAAAAACAGCAGAAAACAGGAACTGTCACTGTGGCATCTTGTTAATAGGTTAGTTCCGGAAAACGCATAAAAACATCATAAAGTGCAAGCAAAACATGTAAGTATTGTCATAAAACAAGCATGGAACGACAGAAATTATGGATACGTCGGGGACGTATCATTTAGCTCTGTTTTGGGATGAAGATCTACACGTAAATCTAGTAAACTTTGGAAATCACCATATAGATGTCAGAATTGTGGATTCTGGTGGCATGACCTGGAGGTGCACCTTTGTTTATGGTGAACCCCGGACACAAGATCGACCAGAGATGTGGAAGCTCCTTCGAAGAATAAAACATGATGTTAAAGAGCCTTGGCTGATGCTAGGGGACTTTAACGAGGCAATGTGGCAGCACGAACACTTATCAGCAACGAAAAGGAATGAAAAGCAAATGGAAGCTTTCCGAGAGGTGCTCTATGATTGTAATTTGCATGATCTTGGGTTCCGTGGGCTGCCTTGGACCTACAACAATAAGCAAAGAGGAAGGAAAAATGTGAAAGTAAGGCTGGACAGGGCGGTTGCCTGCCCGGCTTGGTCCAATCTGTTTCCCCAAGCGGATGTGTCTCATCTTGTGTCATCTAGATCAGACCATAGTCCTATTCTCGTCAACCTAGATAAAGGAAGAGATAGTTCAAACATGCAGAAACAATGGCGATATGAGATGATGTGGGAGAGGGATTTATCTTTGACTGAGGAAATTGAAGTGGCTTGGGGTAAACACACTCGTGCTTCTGACCTACAAGATGTTGGTCTAAAGTTAAAGTCAACTATGGAATCATTGAGAAGCTGGAGTAGTTTGAGTTTTGGAAACGTAACAAAAGAGATCAGAAAATTAAGAAAAGAGCTTGAAAGGCTGCAGTCCAATAACAACTATGATAGATCAAATGACATTGATCGTGTAAACCAAAGACTAGATGAATTACTGCTACAAGAGGAAATGATGTGGAGACAAAGATCTAGAGCCACTTGGTTAAAGCATGGTGACCAAAATACAAAGTATTTTCACAGAAAGGCCACATGGAGAGCAAAAAAGAATAGAATAAAAAGATTACAAAAGGATGATGGGCAGTATGTTGTAGAACACAAAGAAATGGAAACATTGGCGAAGGAATACTTCAGCTCATTATTCACTAAAGATGATGTTGTGGCTCCTGAGCTTATTGTCAAACTTGTTGAAGAGAAGGTGAACCAAACCATGAATGATAGTCTAATCCAAGAATTTTCTGAAAGAGAAATTAGTGACGCTCTTTTTCAAATTGGCCCCCTTAAAGCTCCGGGTGCCGACGGATTCCCTGCACGCTTCTTCCAGAGAAACTGGGGGCTGCTAAAAGAAGAGGTCATTGGTGCAGTGAAAAGATTTTTCAGCGATGGTGTTATGCCCCCTGAAATTAACGACACGATCATTGTTCTCATCCCAAAATCAAACCAGGCTGAGACTCTGAAGGACTTTAGGCCCATTTCACTTTGCAATGTTGTCTACAAAGTGGTAGCGAAATGTATTGTCAACAGACTAAGACCACTTCTAGATGGTTTGATCTCAAACAACCAAAGTGCTTTCATCCCTGGACGTCTCCTAACGGATAATGCTTTGATTGCTTTTGAGTGCTTCCATGCTATCCAAAGGAACAAAAAACAAGACGGAAATTTCTGTGCCTATAAATTAGACTTGACAAAAGCTTATGATAGAGTGGATTGCAGGTATCTTAGAATGGTTCTCACAAAGTTTGGCTTCCATGAGAAATTTGTGGGATGGATCATGAGTTGTGTTACATCTGTCAGATATAAGGTTAGAATAAATGGCGTGCTAACTCAAAGTTTCATTCCAACCCGTGGAGTCAGACAAGGGGACCCTCTATCCCCTTACATGTTCCTATTTGTTGCAGAAGGTTTATCAAAGGTGCTGCAGCGGGCTGTGTACTTGCAAGAGCTCCAGGAGCTGAAAATTTGTCGTCGTGCTCCCGGAATATCACATCTACTTTTTGCTGATGATAGTCTACTCTTCTTTAAAACAGATGCAAACCAAGCTGGTGTGATCAAGGCAGCGATTGGCATCTTTGAAGTGGGAACGGGACAACTTATCAACCCGGCAAAATGTTCCATCCTTTTTAATGAAGATTGCCCAGAAGAGATGCAGAACAATATAAAAGCTATTCTTCAAGTTGACCACAGCACTTTTGAGGAAAAATACCTAGGCCTTCCAACACCTGAAGGAAGGATGAAAGGCTCTAGATTCCAACCGATCAAAGAAAGATTTCGGAAAAGGTTGAACGTCTGGTCAGAGAGATTCATGGCTATGGCAGCGAAGGAAGTGCTAATTAAATCTGTAGCACAAGCTTTGCCTATCCATGTCATGGGAGTTTTCAAAATGCCTGTGAATTTCCATGACGACTATATGAAGATGATCCGCAAATTCTTTTGGGGAGAAGATCAAGATAAAAGGAAGGTCCACTGGGTGGCATGGGATTCCTTATCCGAACCAAAATGCATGGGCGGCATGGGATTTAGGGATTCTAGAAAATTTAACCAAGCGCTGCTAGCCCGCCAAGCCTGGAGATTATTGAAAAAGCCTGACTCTCTTTGTGCTAGGTTATTGAAGGCCAAATATTACCCTAACGGGAATCTCCTTGACACAGTTTTCTCTAGTGATGCTTCCGCAAGCTGGAAAGGAGTCGAGCATGGGCTTGAGCTTCTCAAAAAATGCGTCATTTGGCGTATAGGAAATGGAAAAAAGGTACGTATTTGGAGAGATAATTGGCTATCAAGAGATGGAGGACTAAAGATTACTGGAAAAAAGAAAAAATCAAGACTAAAATGGGTGAGCAGCCTTTTTGGTAATGGAACCAATGGGTGGAACGAAAACTTGGTGGAGTCTCTTTTTTACCCGCATGATGCTGAAGAAATCCTAAAACTTAGAGTGCCTGCTGCTGACTTGGAGGATACTGTTGCGTGGCATTATGAAAATAATGGTATTTTTACTGTCAAAAGTGCCTACAAATTGGCATGCACTTTGACCACGGTTAGCCATGATGCACCAAGTAATGCCCCTAATGGCGACAGAAAGATTTGGCAAAACATCTGGAAGGCTCCTGTTCCAAACAAAGTACGTATCTTCAGTTGGCGTCTTGCGTCTGACAATTTACCCACCCAAAAAAATAAATGGAGAAGAACTTTGGAGATACAAAATATCTGCACCATCTGCGGAAATGGAGTAGAGGATAGCTTCCATGCCACCGTAACATGCTCAAAGGCAAAGGCGCTAAGGCACAAAATGAGAGAGTTTTGGCCACCTGCCAAAAGAAGACGAGTTTGTTAATTTCGGGATGAACCGGCTTCTAATCCTCCTTGATAGTACTCCAAAGAACATGCACAGGTTTATTCTACTTACTTTGTGGAGATCATGGTACCTGCGAGATGATGCCATTCACGCAAAGGGAGATGCCACCATCGACAAATCAGTCGAGTTTCTTCTTTCCTATATCAATACTCTTGACTCGATCCGGATGTGGATGCTAGCCCTGGTTCTACCGACAAAAAAGGAAAAACTCCGGACCGAGCATTATGTCCGTGAACAGCAAACAAATCATACCTAAGAAGCAAAGCATGGTAAGATGGGAACCACCACCTGTTAATTGGCTTAAAATTAACGTAGATGGATCTTTTGTTCCTAGTACAGGTTCTGCTAGTGTTGGCGCGGTGATTCGGGACCACTGTGGATATGCTATTGCTGGTGCTGGGAGAGTACTGGAGAAGTGTACTAGTGCGGAGGAAGCTGAGGCTCTCGCGCTCCTGGAAGGTGTACGTCTAGCTGCTGGATGGACCAAAGCACCAATCATTTTGTGCGACTGTTGTTAGTGCACTACAAAAAGACTCCAGTTCTCTGTCATCTTTGGGAACAATCTTCAAGGATTTTAAGATGTTTGCCTCCGTCCTGCCAGATTGGAAATGTGTTTTAGCCAAAAGAAATCAGAATTATGTAGCGCATGAGGCTGCAACATATGTGAGACGTATGGGTGTAGGTGCTGACTGGAGTTGTCTGTATCCAGATGAGATTGCAAGGGCTATTGCTTTTGATTGTAATCATGAATATCTTTGTTGTGAATGAATGAAAACCTTTTGGCCTCAAAAAAATAACCAATACTACTATTTTTTTATTGAATACGTAAACATAACAAATATTTTTCGTTATGTAAAATGCCGAAACAGGCCTATCTCCCCGTTCCAGGCCGTACATGCCAAAAAAAAGTTGGGAGTCCGTCCTGAAAGAAGAAACCTGGGCTTTGGGAGTTGTGTCGCTACCTCGTTCCGAGCCTGGCCCGAATGCTACACTAACCTCATCTATAGCCCATCATCATCGAGAAATATAACCCATCGGCCATCATCATCGACCAGCACGATCTGTTCTCTCCTCGTTGACGCCATCAGATAAAGAATCAGACGACACCGACTGCCGCACCCCTCCACAGTCACTGACACGTGGACCCTACCGGAAAGACCCGGTCTAGGGTCCCATCAGTCAATGTCGCGCGATTACTTTACTCACGTGCGTAGCGCGGACGACGGGATCCCCCACCGCTTCGTCGTCGTGCCCTCTTGCCTTGCCTTTCCCCTCCCACCACACCACCGCCCGCCGAATATTCCAAGCTTGCGACCGGCGGCGGCGGCGGCGAGGAGGCGGAGGAAGGGCAGGAGCAGGCCCTCAACCCTAATTCTGCTCCCATCGATTCGGCGAGAGGTGCGTGCGTGCGAGCCTTGCCTCTTCCTGCCCTCTGAGTGCTAGCGTTTTAGCTGTAGGTGTTGTTGCGCGGCCCGATTCATTGCAGAGGTCCTTTTCTCCAACCCCTCTGCGTGAGTGATTCCGAGCCAGTTCGTTGCTTCGTTCCGGGGATTCTGATTCCGGGCTTGACCTGAACGCCAGCCATCTGCATTTGGTTGGTTTCATATTATCCTCTGGTTTCGGCCTAGGCTGGCTGTAGTTTAATTGACGTTTATTCAGTTCCGCTACTGTGTGCATCTAATGTGATTTTGGGACTGGCTGTAGAGCCTGGGGCGTCCATGTCACTACATATCAAAACCATTGTTCGGTTGCGGTGGTATATGCTATGGCCATCTCGTGCTTCAGTATGTGTTCTATTATCGTTTGCGGATTCAGCACCGATTGATGCAATTCGTTTTAGCGTATTTTCCCCAATCCATGATAAACATTTAGACCTCTTTTTTTAGCTTTTCGAGTTACCTTCCTGATAAATCTGTAGCTTGCCGAACTTGGCTACTGGTATAGTTTTCAGTCAATACGGTCTTCCCCAAATTGTCAATCCATGATAAATTGCAGCTAAACCGCTGGCTTTCCCATCCAAGCCAGAGTGCCCCTACGTCACTGAAGGAAAGACTAAGCTGTTGGTGCTTATCTTTTCGAGTTTGGTGGCAGCTATGGTTGGCATGTACCGAAATATTTCTGTTGGCATGTACTGAAACTCCACACTACTAGTCTGGTGGGTTTGGATAACCCACAGGAGCAATGCCCTGGCTGCTGCGATAGGTGGAGTTTCGTGGTGGTTGATGTTGTTCTGCCCTTTTCTATTGGCTCTAGTTCAGGGCCTAGCTATACACCAGTTGTTGGGTTGTAGTTGAGAGGACTTCCTGCTATCTAAGAATGTGTCTGTTCTGAACTTACTGGAATCATTGCTAATTGGTGGTTGTGTTGCATCGCAGAGGCAACGGATTTGCTATGGCTAGATCAGATGAGGCGTTTCAGGCAGAGGCGAGAGCCACCGTGTTCTTTGGTGTTGTAACATCTAAATCCGAGCCACTCACGTTTGATGATTCCCTCAGATTTGTCAGGAAAGTGAAGGTGAGTTTGTATGCTGGAGTATATAATACCACCATTTACATCATTGTGATTATAAAGTCTATCTTGCATCGCCACTTCCTCTGTTTGATATATGCCATAAATTGGCTGGTGTTGTCCACTGCTTAACTTTAATTTCTAACTGTCACAGAATTTTCTTGTTTTCTGTTTTGATTTATTCAACTATCTTTTGTTTGCAGAGACTATACCTTATGAGATCTTGAAATCTGTATGGGTACCCAGTTTGTATAATTGTCAATACACAAGTGAACCAGTGCTAACTGTTAACTGTCTTCTTTTACTTGATTGTTTTCATGTTACTGGAAAATAAAACAAGGCAATGAGAGAGGGAGGGAGTTAGCTCATGGGATAGGTTAGCTAATTTTTGTTGGTACAATCGGAAGGAACAACACTGCAAACCTGTGTGGTTATTTCAGTATGCTCTTAAACAAGATTAGAACTAGGGCTAAACGCTCTTCTTTTCACTCGACTATTTTCAGTTGAATTGTATAGATCTAGAAAATATAACAAGACAATGAGAGAGCGGGGGGAGTTAAGAATGGCAATGGGATAGGTCAGCTGAAAACTTTTGGTACAGTCATAAAGAATAATACTACAAATTAGTGTGGTGATTTATTCTGCTTTGAAACAAAATTATCTTATTACTAGCGAAGTTACTGTTTATTTTGTCCGGGTTTTACTGAATCAGACCTTGTTGTCTGCATCAGAATCTCATACCTTGCGCTCTGTCAATAGAAATAATCTGCATTAACACTACCTACAACTCAGCTTGGCAGCTATATCCTATTTGATAAGTACTCTGCTATATCCCCCGAAGTAACACTTTGAACATGGCCGCTAAATTTCCAGTTGAGCTATATATCTAGTTGGTTATTGTATGGATTTACATTATGAAGTTTGCTCAATAATGCCTCATTTACTTATGCTTCACTTTATGATTAAGTTTCTTGTTTTTCCCAGGCCCGTGATCACATGTTATACCTGTCATTGTTCGACATTCTCGGCAGAATGGACTTGTCCCAGCTGGAGGCCTACCGAGCGGTATGACTTCCGTTCTACCTCTCTTCCCAACAGATTTCTGAGATCAATGATTGAATCCTCTCCATCTGTCTGATCTTCAGTTGCAGCTGCTGTTCCGAGATCACCCTGACCTGTGCGAAGAGCTGGAGAAGTTCAGACCCCCCATGCCCGCGAAACAGGCGCCGAACAATATCTGGCCATGGGTCTTCGTGTGTGCTGTCCCTCTGGTTGCAGTGAGCCTGATCCCGGCGCTGGGGAACCCGGTGCTGTGGTTTGTCCAGCAGACGCTCGGCGAGAAAATGAAGGCGGCGGCGTGATTCGAGCCGGCACTCAGTAAATGTTGTAGCTCCTCGGCTGTTCGCGTTTATCCCATGATTCAATAATGTAACTAAACAGATACATCCTCTAGTTTATGTGGTGTATATATAGTTTTAGAGCAACATCCTGGAAGAACGAAAATTGGTGGTATGGGCCGTGAGGTAGGCATTGGAAAGAATTTTTTAGTGAGAAACTTGCAGATTTGTGCAAAACGATTATGCACTGGAACGTGCTGTCAAGAACTGGATCGAACTTCCCTGGCATCCCATTTACATGCCGGGACAATACTTCATATCAGAGTTGAACTTTCTGTAGCTGTTAACCTGTTCCTGTGCACTGGCAGTGATACTGAAGCCGCTCCAGTAGGGCATTGAGTTAGTTAAAATGTAAATGATTTCGGAGCCAAATTAGATCTGTAAGCTGTGTCGGTGAACATAAATGCATAAATTGTCGGTGAACTTATGCAGGTGCAGCAAACAATTATGCGCTGGGACGATACTGCATTTCAGAGTTGAACTGTGGGTAGCGCCTCGGCATGTCATTGAGTCGATTGAACTGTGAATTTTTAGAGGCAGATTTAATCTGTAAGTCGTAATAATAAGATTGGCTAGGATGTAGCATAAATTGTCTGAATTTCTGCTGACACGTCTCCAGAAGAGCAAAGGGAACGAAGACGAAACCGGATGCACTGATGTGTTCGCCGTGAGACCAAGCAATACGCGTTTGACTCAAAGAAGCGCACGCCGAGTCGCCGATGCCGTGGCATGGAGCGCGTTTGACCTCACCTCAGCTTGTAAACTATACTCTATGCTGATGTTGCATGATTCAAGTGCATTCCCCTAAGAGCTTGTTTTGCAACAACTGTTTAGTGCCAGAATCGTGGAATTCAACTGAGGTGGAATTTTCAGGGAATTGGTATTACATGTTAAGTAAATTCTTATCCCTCACACCATCATTTTTCTGAAATCATTTCATTTGATAAATCCTTGTGGCAGCCAAACATGGTTTTTCTGCTTGGAATTTAAATCGAAAAATAAAATGATGGTGTCAGTGTCTCATTTCATTTCATATCTACCAAATGAAAGAAAGTGAAATGAATGAGAATGTTTTTTTAAAGAGGGCAAAAGCCTTGTTGTATTCCATTGATTAAAAAAGAGTTTACAAGAATAAAAAGTGCAAAGAGCGATTACAACATGACTACTCTCGCGGCATCAAAGAACTCAAATGTTTGGCTCCCGCAAGAGCCCACAATTTAGACTTATCTCAATTTTATCTAGAATAGTCGCTGGTGGGCGTGCTTGTTCTTGAAGACCCTCGCATTCCTCTCATTCCAAAGCTCCCAAGTGACAAGAAGGGTAATAAATGCCAAAACCTTATGTTTGGTCATCATGCACCACCAACAAGGAATAGATAGGGTTGGCCAAGCGTGAAGATCAAGGAGATGAAGACCGAGCCAATTCTTAATGAGCCCCCAAAGTCGAATGGTATAGTGACAATTGACGAAGAGATGGTCCACCGACTCGAAGACCCAATTGCAAAGAGGGCAATCCTATATAACTAAGAAGTTCATCCCCACTAAAAGTATTTATCTTGACATGCAAGATGTCCACCTCATCAAGTATCTTTCAGCAATCCTAGCATGCCACATCACCATAACTGCCACCTCAGCCCAATAGAAAAAATGCACACCATTGAGTTGAATGCATCCAGTTCACTTCGGTTCAGCTTCCAAGCATGCTGGCTGTGTACCTACAATTACGTTCAATATACATCCATTTCCCTTCGGTTCAGCTTCCAAGCATGATGGCTGTATAGTTCATATTTATAACAAGAAGATTAGCCGACCAGTCCACGATAAAAATGGCCCGTGCATGAACTGGTCAAGTGCACCAATCAATTGATTTCTACTGGTAGATCTCTGTTTTCCCCCACAACCCCACTTGGGTTCCTTTAATCTCTGCATGCAAGAGAGCAACCACTGTTGCTTCATCTTCGTAACTGAAGACGAAATGGTAATGGCATCTGAACAAGCATGATCTTACGTGGTGTATAAATTAAACTCTTCTGATGCATTCCACGTCCACATCACAACGCCACGGCATGTTGCGTGCGCTTAACGCTGATTTTTGTTCCCATCGCCTCAGCTCTATCTTACTTCTTTCTCATATACAGTTATGTTTGCACTGTCCATCTCTTCCTGATTATGGACGACTTGGAGAATACCAACCCGTCTCCTCCAATTTTCTCTCATCCTAATGCATGTGGTTTTCTGTACGGTTGGGAACAGGTAAGATTTAATTGGGTATTTGGGTTTTTCTCCTAAAATTCTTCTGCACAGTTTGCCAATACGTGCTGGAAGCACTGCACCATCACCATCGGGCTAATCAACTCTATCAAGCAGAACCTCCCTACCGGCACAATTGCCATTATTATACCAGGTGCCTTACCAACCCCATCCACTGATCCACATACCGAGTTTTGATGTTCATTGTATCCCTCTATATAGATCCAAGACGCCAATGGTAGCTCAAAGGAGAAGATGAATGGACAAGATGAATATCCCACGAACATGTACAGTGGTGCCGAACTGCCGATCAATCAGGTAAGACGAGATCCCTCACTCCCCGTGCATTGCTAAACTTTGCATAATCTCTGGTTCGTCCTTTCTATTTTAGTTTTAAAAAAAGTCTTACCAATCAGCCCTGGGTAAATAAACTGGATAGGGGAATGTTCCAATATGTAGCTGCAGATTAGAATGATTTTTTAACAAGTTCATTATACAGTGGCATTTTTCATTGCTGGATGGCATGCTGGACTACTGTCTGCCTAAACTAAATGGCAGGGTAGCCTATTTTTGCAAGCACATCTAATAATATACTACCAAAGATTGCCGTTGTTGCTCTAACCATAGTTGTTGTTTCTAATATGCAGATTAGTGTGGAGAAGTGTGAAAGGACAAAGTTTATAGTCTACTGAACTTTCTGGATCGAATCAGAGTGATCGCAAGGAATCAATATCTTTAAGTATTTCATTATATAGTATTTTCTTGCTAATAATTCTGTTGTAAAACATTTGCGCAACCTCTGTTTATAAACTATTTGAGATGTGCTAATCTCAAAGGGTCTGAGAAGTTATATAGTACTAATAGTTTTTAAATCGTAATTCATGGTGTGTGTGATGAGGACATCCCTACCTCACTACTACCTCCGTCATTACCAACTGAATATGAACCTGCTGTGAAGCTCAAGTCCAACGAAGTCAGGATTGGACCAATGACACGAGCTCGTGCGAAGCTACTTAAACAACAGGTGAACTTGTTTCTAAACGATACTTTGATTGATGAGAACTTTATACTGCCTAAGTCCTATTACTTATGTATCATCAGGTATCAAGAGGAGACGAGCATCACACGAGGAGAGGAGCAGCTGGACATGAAGACGGACGTCAAGATGGCCGTGAAGCTGGACATGGAGCTGGACATGAAGATATCTCATGGACGCGCGAGGGAGGAGCGGGAGGCATGCGCGAGAGGAGAAGACGACGTCTAGGCCGGTCCAGAACCCGGTCAGACCGGCCCCCAGACCGGACCGCCCGGTTCCTGGCCCGGTCGACCGGTCGCCAACCGGCCGCCAACCGGAGGAAGCCCCTCGTACCGGACGAAAACCGGAAACCTCGCAGATTTCCGGTTGCCGACCGGTTGACCGGACCATAGACCGGACCGACCGGTCCACAGCCCGGTCGACCGGATTCCAGACCGGACCAGTCCGAGTCTGTCTCGACCAGATCTATTCTGGGTCGGTTATTTTCGTACTTTTTGGACCTGAGGTCGTCCCAGACGCCTATATAAGTCCCTGGGACGCCCCACAAGTTGCTTTAGACCACGTTTAAGATAAACCCTAGTTCTTAGTTGTTTGCTCTGCAAAACTATTGAATTCCCTACACCATATTGCTTGGATATTGTGTAGATCCTGTTTAAGTCTTGTGTGATCTGCTGTTCCATTGGGAATTAGACGATTGCAACTTACCGCTTCGTGGTCGGCGGCTACGTGCGCAAGTGTGTGGAGTTGCGAATATCTTGCGGGGTTGAGAGCTGTTGCATCCGGCGACGAGGACCAATCGAGAGATCTCGTTGCGTCATACAAGTTATCATCCACTACATCGTCGTGTTTCTCCGCTGCCATCACCCCGTGATCATCATCAACACCGTTGCTTACTGAGAAGATCGGGACACCCCTTATCATCTTGGTATCAGATTTCCAGTTTTCCTCGGTAAGCCATCCACAATCCACCCCATAGTTGAGTTGTGAGTGTTTTCCTATCCAGAAAAAGCCAAAAAAAAATTAGGGTTAGGGTTTGCCATAGCCATAGATTGCACTAATTTCGAGTTTTAGTTGCTTTTCGTAGTTGTTTTTGCGTACCTTTATCTTTCTTCTAGTAGAATTGTTAGGGTTTGTGTTTTTCTTTTCATCTAGTTTATCATCTAGAGTCAGTTTTTGTTTACCCCGAGTCCACATAGCATACAGTGTGTTTGTCCAAACCATAGCTACAGCCTTTCGATATACGTGACTAGGAACTTCCCCAGAAGAGACTAGTTTTACCGCTCGACAGGCTGCTCATTAGGTTTTTGGTGCTTTGCATATCTTGTTGGCCGTGTTATCAAGGAGTTGAGTCATAAAATCAAAAAAAAATAGAAAATAGAAAAGAAGCAAAAAGAGCTACATAGCTGCGTGTGTTCCACAAAGAAAAATACAAAAAGAAAAGTGTGTGCTAGTTGAATTCAAGTGAAGGCCTAAGTTTCTTTACTGCACCCGTAGTTGAGCAATCTTGTGCCTGTCTCGTTGAGCTTTGCTAGCGTCTCTCTAGTGCATTGCAACCTTTCCTCCATATAGTTGCATTGCCCCATTATATCTCCTTGTGTGAGTATCATTGGTTGTCTACGGTCAGCGCTAGAGCTTGTTATTGGTGCAAATAGGTAGCCTACCTACAGCCCCACATATACCCTGCTTTGTCGTGTGATTGTTCTTATACCCTTGATATTCGCTTCGCTACATCCGTGCACTAGTTGTTACTACAAGTGGTAAGCAACACTAATTTACTTTGGAACGGTAAGATTGCCTTTTCTTATCAGTTTTGAGTGAGTTGTGAGAGTACCACCATATACTTTTGATTTAGTGCACTAACCTACTAATCATGTCTGCTAGTGATAATAAGATTGTTAACCAGGAAAACAAGAATTCGACAGATATCATCACATGGAGGGAATATGAAGCTCTTCGTAATGAGATGCGACGTGAATTCCGCACTAAGGATGATGAGCTTAAGAGTACAGTTGACGAGATCAAACAAATGCTGGATGCTACTAATGTAACCGTCACGGGATTGTCTGATCAAATGACGGATATACAGCGCAATATTGCGGATATGCGTCTTGCTATTGAGAACTTGACTGCACAACAACAACAACAACAAGAAGAAGATGATGAAGATCCTGAGCTTGAAGATGACGCACACAATGCTCGTGGTGCGCCTCGTGGTCATCGTCCTCGTGGTTGGGTTCCACTTGGCCGCAATGGTCGTGGACAAGATGAAGAAGATGGATTGGGTAAGCCCAAGTTTTCCATACCCAAGTTTGAAGGAGGAGCTGATGTTGAAGAATATCTCACTTGGGAGCTGAAGATTGAGAAATTATGGAGCTTACATCCACACTACTCTGAAGATAGGAAGATCAAGCTGGCATCTTCTGAATTTGATGGTTATGCATTGCGTTGGTGGGATTCTTTGGTTCGTAACCTCGCTGAAGATGGTGCACAACCTATCCCTACATGGCGTGCTATGAAAGAGGCAATGACTTCTAGTTTTGTGCCTACAAATTACATGCGGAATATATTTGATAAGTTGACACTATTGAGGCAAGGTGTGAAGACTGTTGATGAGTACTACATGGAGATGGAGATGCTTATGCAGCGTGGTCGTGTCCGTGAGTCTCTAGAGATGACAATGCAGCGTTTTCTCAATGGATTGAAGTATGATGTTAAAGGCATTGTTCGTCATTACACCTACACCAATATGAATCAACTGTTACATCATGCAAGAGAAGCTGAATCACAGTTGGCTGAAGAAGCAAAGGTTAAGGGACGTGCTACGGGAGCTGGGCGTTTTACACCCCGCGCGCCCTCTATGGCGCCGGCGCCTTCGACGCGCTCCGCTCCTTACTCTACTCCGCCTAGCAAACCGGTCCCCAATGTATCTAATGCAAAGAAGTCCGAATCTGCTGCAAGTACGAGTGGTTCTAGTATGTCTACAACGCGCAACCGCGATATGCTTTGCCATACATGTGGTGGAAAGGGCCACTTCAATAGAGATTGTCCTAACCGCAAAGTCATGTTTGTCAATGAGGACAATGAGTATGAGACTGGAGATGATGTTGATCCAAATGCTCCAGACGATGATGACTATGACACTGATGGTGAAGATGCATATCCTTCTGATGCTCGAACCATTGTTGTGTCGCAGCGTGCTCTTAATGTGTTGCCTAGTGCATCTACTCAGCGCTGCAATTTGTTCCAAACCAAAGCTTTAGTTGGTCCTGACAAGGCTTGCAAGGTTATTATTGATGGCGGGAGTTGCCGCAATTTAGCAAGCAAGGAGTTATGTACCAAGCTGAAGTTGAAGTACCTACCGCACCCGCATCCATATTATATTCAGTGGTTGAGTGACAATGGTGAGATGAAGGTAAACCATATGGTGCGTGTTGAGTTTGCGATTGGACCATATAAGGATTGCATTGACTTTGATGTGGTTCCTATGACGGTTTGTCACCTCTTATTGGGTCGGCCTTGGCTCTATGACCGTTCTGTACAACACAATGGCCGTGCCAATACATATCACTTGGAGTACAAGGGCAAGAAAATTAACTTACAGCCTATGTCACTGTTACCCTCCAAAACCCCCCGACGGGCTTTGGTTAAGCAACACGAAGAGCTGGGAAGCTCCCAGGGCCGCTTAGTGGATCCCTGGCACCTCGCGTCGTCCCGCAAATCTTTTCTGCAAAACGTCCTGGCGGTTGCTAGGGCGTGCCACCTGACCTAGACCCGGTCAGGAAGGTGTTAGTGCTTCGATAGTTCCTGCATGGTAGACACGTGCACATTAAATACGAGCCCTATCGGCTCTCAGGTTTCCCTGTGGATCGGCTCAAGGAGCCGATCACCCCATGCTTCACGTTGGATTTACAATGGCATGGGGATCCTGCTTGATCAAGACAAAGCTAAAGCGATCCACGACAGTTTAGGGTTTTCACCGCATAATCGGAACGTCCTAAGTGCGATCGGGCCTAGCAGCTACGAGAGACGATGCAAACTACCCCTGCGAGAGGCCTAAAAACCAACATAACGTTGATCCCCGGAACATCCCTCGCAGGGACGGTAAGCAGCATCTAACGCACCACCGGATCATCCGACCCCAGCATAAGGCCTAACTATGCAGATATTAAACTAATCCTTGCGTAGCAAGGAGCAACTATAACGGATCGGATCTACTAAGTAAGAACAAGCAAGATGCTGCCCTTACGTCTAGATCGACGTAAGGGCAGCTAGGTGTCTAGGGACGGCATCGCCACGCAGATATGCACGCGAAAGCATCGATGCAGGACCCTAAACACCTAAGGATAAATAGTACTGCTCGCCATCAACAAGGCTTCAGCACGAGCAGTACAAGGTTAACGAATAAACTTACGCTGCCTAGATCGCTAGATGCGATCTAGGCAGCATGGTGCTTATCCGGGAGAAACCCTCGAAGAGAAGGGGTGGCGATGCGCCGTATTTTGTGTTTGTTTGAACGATGATTGTCCTCCTTTCTCGATAACCCTAGATACATATTTATAGTCCAAGGGACTTTCTAATTGAGGCGTGCACCTAACCGTGCACGGGCCAGATTCTATCTCTTAAATCTAAACACGATACGATCTAATAATATTACAGATACACGGGCCACTTAGCCCAAACTCTTAGCGCAAGGCCGCTTCAAAGATGCTCCACGTGTAGTCTTCAAAGCCCATCTTCACTTACGGCCCACCTCCTGATTTGGCCAAAATCGGGTGGTAACACATGCCCCCTGGTTTTGATAATGATAATTGCAAAACCATCTGTCTCCTTCGAAGGGTCATGTCGTGGCAGAGCAGAACCGTCGCAGTTTTCTTCATGATGACGTCTTGCCTCCTCGCCTTCTCTGCACGATTTGACGGTTCTGGCACCACGTCCTCGGGAACTGCTTGTGCATTAAACCATATATTCCCCCTTTTTACTTGGCCACTTCCTGTAGCTTCTTTCTTCATCCTCCTTGCACTAGCATTTCCAAAGAAAAAACCCTCCTGCGCCACCATGTCTTCCTCTTCGTCGGATCTTTCTGCGCAGTCCTCCCCCTTCCGCGAGCCGACGCCGGAGTGGAACCCAGAGGAAGCCCATGCGGCCAACATCCGCCGCGCCATCGAGGCCGGGAACGAGCCAAGCCACGACTTCTCTACCTGGTCAGAGGACGACCAGTCCCTGACCGACGGGGAGAGTGACCTCCGCTTCCTCGCCAATGAGGAAGCGGCGGAGGAAAGTGACGACGACCACCTTCCCTGGGACGGGGCCCCCTCCTCCGAGGAGGAGGAGAAGGAGGAGGAGGAAGAAGATGACAGCTCTCCCGACGAGCCGCCGGCCAAGCGCCACTGCCCTTGGCCCGGGAACCTCAGCGACTTCGACAGTGATGACGACAACGCTGACGAGGAGGACGAAGACGACGAGGGTCCTGCCGGAGGTCGCTACAGCAGCGACGACGAGCCGGCTGGGAGCAGTGCCGACGACGGCGATGACGACGACGACGACGAGGGCAGCAATGGCCCCTAGATAGGACCCTAGCCAGCAGCAATAGACGGGGCAATGTATCCCCTAGGATCTCCTTTTGAGAGCAATCAGCTCTTTATGTAAGAACTCTAGTTTATCAATGAAGAATTTCCCCAACTCGATTTTGTCGACCTTCTTCATGGTAATTTAGCCGATTGCCCTTCATACGGAGCCTGCCGACTGCCAATCTGGTCGGTGCTTAAGGAGCCGATGGCAATGCATCGGACTCCCATGGCAAATTCGAGGTTGATCCATCCGGACCTCCACCTCCCGGACGAGCCACAATCGTGCAAATCCCAGATCCTGGGAATGCAGATCCAACTGAACGGAATGTCGGATTTTAGCGGCATCCTCGTCTTCCGGATCCTCTTTGCCTTCTGGAGGTCTTAGGACCGTCGTTAGAACAACTCCGATACTGAAGCTAATACTTTTGCGGAACAGGCAATATTCGCCCACAACTGTCCTTGTAATGCTTCATTTCTTTGTAGTCACCTGGTCCAGAGCCCCTCAACGATCGTTGCTTCCTCCAGCAATTCCCCTCTGCAATAATTCACCCTCTTTCGACGAGTTGTGATGCAGAGCAAGCCGATTTCAACCAAATCGGCTCCATAGAACAAGTAACCTTAAGGGCGAGCTGCCCCCCGAGCCTTAGTCCAGGCGAGGATAAAAGCAGACCAGCCGATTGGGCCATCATTGGCTTCCCAACCGTAGCGCTGTGTTTAGCTGAATTCCACAAAATCGGCTCTCCAGATCATCGATGTTTCAGAGCTAGCTGCCCCCCGAGCTACTCCAGCTTTTCATTAAAAACAAGGCGAGAACGCTTACGCTCACGGAGCCAGTATCGGGCAGATTTCGGAAAGATCAGCAGCTCCCTTGAATCAAGAAACCTCAATGTGGTGGCCTTTCAACCCCTCCCAGCTCCATTCCTACACCTTGCTGTTTTGATTGGTTCATCATCTTGGGCAAACTGACGCAGCTTCTGGTGTGAATGGCTCAGCTCTAGGAGATCATCAGATGATCATCGGTTGTTCTCATGACCCTAACCTGATCCGTAGGCTTGCGCAAACACTGCCGATTTGGTGATGACTGCTCCATAAGACTTCTGCTTGTAACCACCGTATCCCTTGAGTCGACGGCCATGCGTCGGCTTTGCCCCATGAGACCTCAAACAAGATCATGATTCTTACCAGCCAACCCAGCGGGCTGGCCATCTGGTTTCGAGCAGGTGCCTATAATAGAGCCTTGGGCTTGTCACTCAATTGACTTGTATGTGGAAACTGATATTTTTAGCGACATCAGCACCATTCCTCAGACAAGCTGTGATGCAGGGCCAGCCGATTCCGAAAAAATCGGCTTCCTATAGCGAAGGATCCTTCAGGGCCAACTGCCCCCCCCCCCCCGAACTTCTTCCGTTCAAGTCCTGCGCCTCGCCGATCATATTGACTCATCATCTTTGGCAGGCTAATGCAGTTTCCGGTGACGATGTCTGATGAAGCTGCCACCTTGGTCAAGCCCTAGGAAGAGACGCCACGGCCAATTGACTGTTCATTGGCTGAACCTGATCTGCATGCTTACGCAGGCGCTGCTGACCTCGAGGATTTGCCAATGGAGCCACCAACCATTCCACTGAGGGACTTCCTCAGTAGAACATCGCTATGCACCTCGGTGACCGCTCCATTAGGCTTCTGCCTGTAACAATACCTTGAGTCGACGGCCGTGCATCGGCTTTTAATCCTCAAGTCGATGTCTACGCATCGGCTGTGCTCAAAATTTTTGGATTTTCCATTTTTAAACCTTGAGCTGCTGGGCATTTGACATTCGTTCCCAGCTCCGTATCCTCGTATCTCATCCATCTATGTGCCCCCCGAGCCGATTCTGTCAAGTCATTGATGGTATCGGCTCTTCAGGCATCTGTTGGATCAATGCTGAACGCAGACAAGGTATGTCTAGGATAATTTCGGCCGATTGCGGGAATCGGCCTCCTTTTTCGTTGCAAGGCTTTGGCGATGATGTGCAACTTTTCGGATTTCCATTGTAGCTACGTGGCATGCTGGAGATAAGATCCTTTGCTTTTTATTTTTTGAGGGCCGATCGCTGGGATCGGCCTTGCCACGTATGTCCAATGCCTTGGACGTGCTACTCCGTTAGGCCGGTGGATAAAACCAGCCTTACCCCATTTTTCGAGGCTTCGATCCGCTCACAACCCTCTAAACTGATTCCAGAGAGCGGCTCTTGGTCGTCTGCTTCCCACACGCTCATGGCAGCTAGTGATATTTCGATTGAGTCATCCGCCTGAACGACTTCCACCTCATCTCCATCCCACTGTATGATGCATTGGTGCATTGTAGACGGGATGCAACAGTTCGCATGAATCCAGTCCCTTCCCAATAGGACGGCGTAGTTGCTTTTGTCGTCAACGATGAAGAACGCGAGTAGGTATGGTCTTCCGGCCTACAGTAAGTTCTACATTCAGAACACCTTTCGCTTCTGACGCCTGGCCGTTGAAGTCGCTTAATGTGATGTTGGTCTTGATCAGATCGTCGCTGGAATGTCCCAAACGACGTAGCATGGAATACGGCATTATGTTGACTGCCGCTCCGGTATCAACCAACATCTTGCTGACAGGCTGCCCGTTGATGTAACCCTTCAAGTATAGGGCTTTTAGATGCCTGTAGCTTCTATCTCGTGGCTTTTCAAAGATAACCGGTCGTGGACCGCAGTCAAATTGAGCCACCGAAACTTCCTCGTCGCTTGGAGCACGAAACTCCGACGGGAGTATGAATACCATGTTCGCATCAGCCGACGTCTCTGCATCGGCATCAGCCGATGCCTGTGCATCGGCTTTCGCCTGTTTTGGGCGCCATACTTTCTTTGGCGCGCGCGCCTTCGTCTCCACTATTTGCTGAATTTTCACGGCCAGATCGGGCCGTGCTTTTCTCAACGTATACAGGTACTGTGCCTCGGCTTCTTCCAGGTTTCGCAGCCGTTGCACCCGACGCTTCTGAGAATGGCTGAGTCCATCAGGGCACCACCTTGGCCGGTGATACCTATCCTCTTCTCCATCTGACTCCTCAAAGTCTTCTTCTTGAGAGGACTCAGCTCGTTTGTTATGTGGTGGGAGGGGTCCCAGACGTTTGAACACTGACATTTCACTTGTCCTTTTCCTTTGCTGTTTGCATTCTGGGCAGTTCTCGATTGTTGGCAATCGGCTCATTCCTGAGTCCCAGCAATGTTTGAAGAATGGACAGTCCCAGTGCTTATCCACGTTGTCTTGTTCCCTTGACCTCCCTCTGGCGCGACGTTCGTACCCGTCGTTGTTGCCGTCACGCTGACGATACCTTCTGTTTGCATCAGACCGACGATATCCTCCATCGTCGTCGTCGTAGCGGCGACGTCGGTCGTACTGCTGTTCATATTGGTCGAGGAGATGCACGGAGAGTGGGCGCTGATACCGTGTGCTTCTCACCTCTTCCTTGGTTAGGTACCGTCTATCATCATCTTGGGGCCGGTCGCGTGGAACGGCCTCCTCTTTATCCTTGCCACGAGAGTGGCTGCTCTCTGCTTTGTCCGCGCTGTGGCAGTTCACCAGCCTGGCCATGTTGACATTAAAGGAGAAACCTGGCTCCCTTATGGAGTGGCTGAGATCTACCGTGTTGACGTCATGCGACGGACACGTGTTTCCTTTGAGCTTGATGTTGTGAGAACGGTTTGTCTCAAAGGAGCCGATGAGTTCGGCTTCACGGATGGCCTTCAGCTCATCGTATTTCTTCTTGTGCCCCGCAGGGAGATCCTTGCAGGTGATTTGTTCTTCTGCCATCTCGGATGTCGATGTTGACGTGGATGTTGCAGAAGATTGTCCCACCGGGCGTGCCAGAATGTGTTACCCTCCAAAACCCCCCGACGGGCTTTGGTTAAGCAACACGAAGAGCCGGGAAGCTCCCAGGGCCGCTTAGTGGATCCCTGGCACCTCGCGTCGTCCCGCAAATCTTCTGGCAAAACGTCCTGGCGGTTGCTAGGGCGTGCCACCTGACCTAGACCCGGTCAGGAAGGTGTTAGTGCTTCGATAGTTCCTGCATGGTAGACACGTGCACATTAAATACGAGCCCTATCGGCTCTCAGGTTTCCCTGTGGATCGGCTCAAGGAGCCGATCGCCCCATGCTTCACGTTGGATTTACAATGGCATGGGGATCCTGCTTGATCAAGACAAAGCTAAAGCGATCCACGATAGTTTAGGGTTTTCACCGCATAATCGGAACGTCCTAAGTGCGATCGGGCCTAGCAGCTACGAGAGACGATGCAAACTACCCCTGCGAGAGGCCTAAAAACCAACATAACGTTGATCCCCGGAACATCCCTCGCAGGGACGGTAAGCAGCATCTAACGCACCACCGGATCATCCGACCCCAGCATAAGGCCTAACTATGCAGATATTAAACTAATCCTTGCGTAGCAAGGAGCAACTATAACGGATCGGATCTACTAAGTAAGAACAAGCAAGATGCCGCCCTTACGTCTAGATCGACGTAAGGGCAGCTAGGTGTCTAGGGACGGCATCGCCACGCAGATATGCACGCGAAAGCATCGATGCAGGACCCTAAACACCTAAGGATAAATAGTACTGCTCGCCATCAACAAGGCTTCAGCACGAGCAGTACAAGGTTAACGAATAAACTTACGGCTGCCTAGATCGCTAGATGCGATCTAGGCAGCATGGTGCTTATCCGGGAGAAACCCTCGAAGAGAAGGGGTGGCGATGCGCCGTATTTTGTGTTTGTTTGAACGATGATTGTCCTCCTTTCTCGATAACCCTAGATACATATTTATAGTCCAAGGGACTTTCTAATTGAGGCGTGCACCTAACCGTGCACGGGCCAGATTCTATCTCTTAAATCTAAACACGATACGATCTAATAATATTACAGATACACGGGCCACTTAGCCCAAACTCTTAGCGCAAGGCCGCTTCAAAGATGCTCCACGTGTAGTCTTCAAAGCCCATCTTCACTTACGGCCCACCTCCTGATTTGGCCAAAATCGGGTGGTAACAGTCACCACAACAAATTGTCAATGAGTCTCGTCAGAAGATTGAAGTCAATTTGGAGGATGCACCTCTAGATCGGCGAGAGAATTGTAATGTCGTGAGTGATATAACGAAAAGTGAGAGAGTGAATTCCTTAGTTTCATTAGCCACCAAAGAAGACATGAGAGAATTTAGTGAGGATCCTACGGCCATGCCTCTTGTGTTTTTGTACAGGGGTACGGTATTGGTTTCTAATGACATGACCCCTCTTCCTCTTGGTGTTTCTAGTGTTTTGCAGGAATTCGGCGACGTGTTTCCGGAGGAGGTACCCGCAGGTCTACCACCATTGCGAGGTATTGAGCATCAAATTGACTTGATTCCCGGAGCATCGCTGCCCAATAGGGCGCCATATCGCACTAATCCCGAAGAGACGAAGGAGATACAGAAGCAAGTACAAGCGCTACTCGACAAAGGTTATATTCGCATAAGCCTTAGTCCTTGTGTTGTTCCTGTTATTCTAGTGCCTAAGAAATATGGTACTTGGCGTATGTGCGTAGATTGTAGAGCTATAAACAACATTACTATTCGATATCGTCATCCTATTCCCCGTTTAGAGGATATGCTAGATGAATTGAGTGGTGCTGCTGTGTTCTCTAAAATTGATTTGCGTAGTGGCTATCATCAAATTAGGATGAAAGAAGGGGATGAGTGGAAAACAGCCTTTAAAACAAAATTTGGTTTATATGAGTGGTTAGTAATGCCTTTTGGGTTAACTAATGCACCTAGCACTTTCATGAGACTGATGAACCATGTTTTGCGTGAATTTATTGGCAAATTTGTGGTTGTATACTTTGATGACATATTAATCTACAGCCGCAATGAATCTGATCATACTATACATATTAGACATGTTTTGCAAGTGTTGCGTGATAATCAACTCTATGGTAATCTTGAGAAGTGCACATTTTGCAAAGATAAGGTCATATTTATGGGTTATGTTGTCTCTAAGCATGGAGTAGAAGTAGATGTGTCTAAAATTGAAGCTATTCAAAATTGGCCTACTCCCATGAATGTGAGTCAAGTTAGAAGTTTTCATGGTCTAGCTGGGTTTTATCGCAGATTTGTGCCCAACTTTAGTACTATTGCTGCACCTTTGAATGATTTGACTAAAAAGGGTGTTGTTTTTGAGTGGGGCGCAGCCCAAGATCATGCTTTTGATGAACTTAAGAGATTGTTAACTTCTGCACCGTTGCTTGCACTTCCTGATTTCAATAAGCAATTTGAGATTGAATGTGATGCTAGTGGTATTGGAATTGGTGGTGTGTTGATGCAAGAGGGTCGCCCAATTGCATATTTTTTAGAGAAACTTTCTGGTGCTAAGTTGAACTATCCTATATATGATAAAGAATTGTATGATTTAGTTAGAGTTCTTGAGGTTTGGCAACATTACTTGTGGCCAAAAGAATTTATCATACATTATGATAATGAAGCTTTGAAATATCTGAAAGCCCAATCTACTTTGCATAAGCGTCTAGCTAAGTGGGTTGAGTTCATTGAGTCTTTTCCATATATTATTAAGAATAAGAAGGGAAAAGATAATATTGTTGCTGATGCTCTATCTAGGAAGAACATGCTATTAACTCAACTTGATGTTAAAATTCCTGGTTTAGAGATACTATGTGATTTGTATGCCACTGATCATGATTTTGCTGAACCATATCGCCTATGTGCTCTTGGTAAAGCATGGGACAAATATCACATACATGATGGGTTCTTGTTTAGGGCTAACAAACTATGTGTTCCAGAATCGTCTGTGCGTTTGCTCTTATTGCGGGAATCACATGCTCGGAGGTTTGATGGGTCACTTTGGGCGTGAGAAGACGCTACTCATGCTAGCTGACCACTTTTATTGGCCAAAGATGAGGCGGGACGTGGATAGATATGTGAGGAGATGCATTACTTGCAACAAGTCCAAGTCCAAGCTGAAGCCTCACGGTTTGTATACTCCTTTACCGGCACCTACTACACCATGGGAAGATATTAGTATGGATTTTGTGTTGGGTTTGCCGCGTACTAAGAGAGACCATGATTCTATATTTGTGGTAGTGGATAGATTCTCTAAGATGTCCCACTTTATTGCCTGCCACAAGAGCGACGATGCGTCGCATATTGCTAACCTGTTTTTCAGGGAGATTGTACGTCTACATGGAGTCCCAAAGACTATTGTTTCTGATCGTGACGTGAAGTTTATGAGCTACTTCTGGAAGACGCTTTGGAGGAAGCTGGGGACAAAGCTGCTGTTTAGCACTACTTGTCATCCCCAAACTGATGGTCAAACTGAAGTGGTGAATAGAACATTGTTACAACTGTTGAGATCCACGATCAAGAAGAACCTGAAGGAGTGGGAAGAGTGTTTGCCGCATGTGGAGTTTGCTTACAACAGGGCGGTACATTCTACCACGGAGCTATGTCCTTTTGAGGTGGTGTATGGTTTCAAACCCATTACTCCACTTGACTTGTTGCCTTTGCCCATACATGAGAGAGTTAATATGGAGGCATCCAAGAGGGCAGATTTTGTGAAGAAGATTCATGTGAAGACTAAAGAGTTGATTGAGAAGAAAGGTAAGAGCAATGCTGCAAGGATGAATAAGAAGCGCAAAGAGATGTTGTTCAAGCCTGGTGATTTGGTATGGGTACATTTTCGTAAGGATAGGTTCCCAAAGCTGAGGAAGTCTAAGTTGAAGCCTCGTGGTGATGGTCCTTACAAAGTGCTTGCCAAGATCAATGATAATGCATACTCGATAGATCTTCCAGAGGATGAGTTTGGTGTCAGTAATTCTTTCAATGTTGCTGATTTGACACCATATGACGGAGAAGACCTTGGAGCGTCGGGGTCGACGCCTTTTGAAGGGGGGAGATGATGAGGACATCCCTACCTCACTACTACCTCCGTCATTACCAACTGAAGATGAACCTGCTGTGAAGCTCAAGTCCAACGAAGTCAGGATTGTACCAATGACACGAGCTCGCGCGAAGCTACTTAAACAACAGGTGAACTTGTTTCTAAACGATACTTTGATTGATGAGAAATTTATACTGCCTAAGTCCTATTACTTATGTATCATCCGGTATCAAGAGGAGACGAGCATCGCACGAGGAGAGGAGCAGCTGGACATGAAGACGGACGTCAAGATGGCCGTGAAGCTGGACATGGAGCTGGACATGAAGATATCTCATGGACGCGCGAGGGAGGAGCGGGAGTCATGCGCGAGAGGAGAAGACGACGTCCAGGCCGGTCCAGAACCCGGTCAGACCGGCCACCAGACCGGACCGCCCGGTTCCTGGTCCGGTCGACCGGTCGCCAACCGGCCGCCAACCGGAGGAAGCCCCTCGTACCGGACGAAAACCGGAAACCTCGCAGATTTCCGGTTGCCGACCGGTTGACCGGACCACAGACCGGACCGGCCGGTCCACAGCCCGGTCGACCGGATTCCAGACCGGACCAGTCCGAGTCCTGTCTCGACCAGATCTATTCCGGGTCGGTTATTTTCGTACTTTTTGGACCCGAGGTCGTCCCGGACGCCTATATAAGTCCCTGGGACGCCCCACAAGTTGCTTTAGACCACGTTTAAGATAAACCCTAGTTCTTAGTTGTTTGCTCGCAAAACTATTGAATTCCCTACACCATATTGCTTGGATATTGTGTAGATCCTGTTTAAGTCTTGTGTGATCTGTCTGTTCCATTGGGAATTAGACGATTGCAACTTACCGCTTCGTGGTCGGCGGCTACGTGCGCAAGTGTGTGGAGTTGCGAATATCTTGCGGGGTTGAGAGCTGTTGCATCCGGCGACGGGGACCAATCGAGAGATCTCGTTGCGTCATACAAGTTATCATCCACTACATCGTCGTGTTTCTCCGCTGCCATCACCCCGTGATCATCATCAACACCGTTGCTTACTGAGAAGATCGGGACACCCCTTATCAGTGTGTGTGTGGTTTCTAACGTGAATCCACGTGCACACTTCGCATCAATATGCAACGTTGTAGTCAGTGCTTTTTCTCTGACTAAATAAAAACAAAGATGTAGAAATTGTTATTCAGAGTGATGAATGATTAGTTGTTATCTCATATGTTTTAAACTGTATTATCATCAAATGTTGTGCTACTAATTCTCGCCGCAACGCGCGGGGAATCATCTAGTTACCACAATTTGTCCAACCGCGTTTCTTCAAGCAGTCGCTAGTCCAAAGCCTATTTTGGACGGGAAGCCAAGCAAGAACTTGATCTTGGGCGAAGCCCACATTTTCCACACCGAGGAACTAATTGGGGGCCCTATAACTCCAAAGAATTAGGCCTTATAAGCGGAGTTGGAGGAGTATAGTCCATTGTTAGTAAGGTTCCAAGAAATCTCATCCATAACCCCGTCATGAAGAACAACGTCTCTAAGCTTAGCCAAGTATTGATGAACATGCTCGACAAAAATATCCGCATGTTAAACGAGCCCTAAAGGAAAAAAGTGAATTTGCACGTAGGTTGTAATACTTGCTTCCATTATTTCTTATAGAAGCCCATTTCAAAATAAAATTAAAAAATGCTATTCTTACAGGACTAAAGTGTAATAAGTCCCCTTACATGTTTTTGCATTTTTTTTTGGAAAAGTGGGTGCACATATGTTGTCATACTTGTTTGCAGCAAGTGTATTACCCTTAAGGTCTCATTCATCTTATCGGGATTCAATCCATGGACTAGGCTTGGATCGGGTAGATCTCATACCATCGCCCAATCCATGTCAGACTAATCCTTGTTTAACCCCTCCAAGAAATATCTATTCGCTTAAGCCACCGCTATCACCACGTCTCTGCCTGCCTCGCTTTGTGAAATTTTTTCCACAGGTTGCATAGGGTAGATTTGTTCCGGACCATCTCACTACAAGATGGATGGGATGCATGAAACCTGATAAGATGAATGAGACCTTGGCTTGCAAGATGCTTGGAACCTGCAAGCCCTTGGGCCCAAAATCTATCGCTGGCCTGCGTGACTCCGTCGTCCCCTGCACTGCCCCGGTGAACGCCGTCCCTAATGTCTAGTCTGCCTGGGAACCTTCAGCTGCAAAGCGTTTGTTTTTTTCGAAATGGGGGGTAACCCCGGCTTCTGCATCGTGATGATGCACACAGCCTTTTATTAATAGAATTCAGAGTAACAAAGTTTACAAAAAAACTAGTCATTGAGGACTGATTCCATAACCAACCATCGAACAAAAAGACTAAGAAGACTACTAATCAACATAGTCTTCTAGAAAGACGCCAACCAGCCTGGCACAAGATATCCTGAGCGACCATCAGGAGCCGTGTGCATCCAGTAGCCATGGCATCCCGCTGCCCCTCCGGTGAGAGTAGGGTCCATAGTTGAACCCAATGGGAAACCATATGAATAACCTGCAAAAAATGAAAAGAAGGTTTTTTGTTAAAGATTATATCGTTCCTGGTCCTCCAAATAGACCAACATAAAGCAGAAACCCCAATCCGGATAAATGCCTTAGATTGTCTATCTACTCCATTCAACCAATTACTAAACATATTAGTAATACTGGTAGGAGGTGGAAGAGCAAAAGTAAAATGAACCGTGCGCCATAAGAGTTTAGCTAAAGGACATTCAACGAACAGATGTTGAATGGTCTCCTGTTCCCCACAGAAGACACACTTTGTACACCCATTCCAATGACGTTTAGCTAAATTATCTTTTGTTAACAACACCTTATTACTCAAGAACCACATGAAAATTTTTATTTTTAACGGAACTTTAACCCTCCATAAATATTTCCGTAGGAAAGGGGTATGGTCACACATAATATCCTCATACAAAGACTTCACTGTAAACAAACCATTTGTTGTCAAATTCCAAACAAAACGATCCTTATCATCATTCAAATGTACCATCATTAGTTTCCGACAAAGTTGTAACCAGGCCGCCCACTTGTTACCACTTAATAGTCTTCTAAATGTAATATTTAAAGGCGACTGACCAAGGACATGTGCGACAGTGACATTTTTGTGGTGAGCAATATTATATAGTGACGGGTATTGTTGGGCCAACGGAGTCTTGCCTAACCAGGTATCTTCCCAAAAACGAGTACTGCTACCATTACCCACCTTGAAAAAACCCCTGGAAAAAAACTCCATCTTGACCCCCATGAGACCTTTCCAGAAAGGCGAATCAGTAGGTCTCGCTTGAACCTCCGATAACGTCTTATATCTCAGATATTTATTTTGTAGCAATTCCTGCCACACTCCATCCTCATTCAGGAGTTTAAACAACCATTTACTCAATAAACACCTGTTTTTGATTTCTAGCACTTCAATACCTAGGCCCCCTTGGTCTTTAGGGCGACAAACGATATTCCATTTTGTAAGCCGGTATTTTCTTTTGTTTTCGTCAGACTGCCAAAAGAATCTAGATCTATAGTAGTCCAAACGTTTCCTTACCCCAACAGGTATTTGAAGGAAAGACAACATAAACATCGGTAAGCTAGTTAATACTGAATTGATAAGCACTAACCTATCACCATAGGATAGTAACTTCCCTTTCCAGCATCCTAATTTACTCTCAAACCTTGTCTCTACCGGATACCAATCTAAGTTTTTGAGTTTTTTGTAATGGATTGGAATACCTAAATATCTAAAGGGGAGTTGTCCAGCATCACATCCAAAGATATGTTTATACTGATCCTCCTCCTCCTTTGCCTTTCCAAAACAAAAAATCTCGCTCTTATGGAAATTAATCTTGAGTCCCGATAATTCTTCAAAGAGACACAAAATTAGTTTCATATTAAAAGCTTTGTTTAGGTCATGCTCTAAGAAAAGGATAGTATCATCGGCGTATTGTAATATAGAGAGACCTCCCTCAACTAAATGTGGGATGAGTCCTCCAACTTGACCATCTTCTTTGGCACGCTCAATTAAAATGGCAAGCATATCCACTACAATATTAAAAAGCATTGGAGACAGCGGATCTCCTTGTCTTAAGCCTTTTTTGTTTGGAAATAATGACCAATATCATCATTAACCTTCACACCAACACTGCCCCCTTGGACAAAGTGTTGAATTAATCTACCCCATTCTTGAGCGAAACCTTTCATTTTTAACGTTTGTTGTAGGAACGGCCATTTAACCTTGTCATATGCTTTTTCAAAATCTATCTTAAATAAGACACCATCCAGCTTTTTCGTGTGTAACTCATGAATTGTTTCATGTAAAATGACTACCCCTTCCAAAATGTTTCGCTGGGCATAAAGGCAGATTGGGTTGGCTTTATGACTCTTGGGGCAATCCCCGATATACGATTAGTACCAACCTTAGTAAATATTTTGAAACATACATTTAGTAAACAAATAGGTCTATATTGTTGTATCTGAACCGCATTTTCTTTTTTGGGAAGTAACGTGATAACCCCAAAGTTCAGTTTATATAGGGGCAAATTCCCATTTGAAAACTGAGAGAATAGGGCCATCAGATCATGTTTTATTACTTCCCAAAAATGCTGATAGAACTCAGCTGGGAAGCCATCTGGTCCCGGCGCTTTGTTCCTTTCCATCTGAAAAATAGCTTGACGGACCTCCTCTTCAGTAAAAGGGGCTGTCAAGATTTCATTCTCAACATCCGAGATCTGAGTAATATCATGTGTCTCTGCTTCGTTTAAGGAGATATTTGTTTGAGTGGGTGCTCCAAACAATTTCTTGTAGAATTCCGTAATATAGACCTTTAAATTATGTTCCCCAACAATCGTCCCCTCTTGCTGTTCAAGTTGGAAAATCTTCTTCTTTCGGTGTTTACCATTTGCTATTAAGTGGAAATATCTAGTGTTATTACCCCCTTCCTGGATATGTTTAACCTTCGCTCTCTGTGCCCATTTTGATTCCTCATCCCTTCTTAATTTGTTCAGATCCTCATTTGCCTTTTTAAGTTCTGCCCTCTCATTTGTATTCAAAACACATGCTTCGGCTTTCACATCAAGGTTGTCTAAATTTCACCTGATGATACATAAGTAATAGGACTCACGCCGCCAGAGACACCTACAAGCGGCACACACACAAAGAGCTCCCTGTACGCGGACGCGCAGCCGGTGGACGGGGCGGCCCTTGTGGCCCGCTTCGAGCTGCCGGAGATCAAGGCTGCTCTCCTCGGCATGGACCGGGCCAGCGCCCCCGGGCCGGACGGTCTCGGCCCCAACTTCTACCGGGACGCCTGGGACACTGTCGCGCCGGACCTGCAGCCGGTGTTCGATGCCTTCTTCTCCGGTGGCGCGGACCTGGGCAGCATCAACCGTTCTCACATCATCCTTCTGCCCAAGAAGGAGGGCGTGCTGTCACCAAGCTCCTACCTCCCCATCTCGGTGCAAAATTGCAACATGAAAATGGTCTGCAAGACGCTCACCACGCGCCTCCAGGGGCAGATCAGCTCCCTGATCGATGCGGACCAGTCGGGGTTCATAGCTGGGCGCAGCCTTTCGGAGAACTCCGTGTACGCCACCGAGATCGTCCAGTGCTGCCACAAGCGGCGTGCCCCTGCCTTCGCGCTCAAGCTCGACTTCGCCAAAGCATTTGACTTGATCAACTGGAGCAGCCTGCGCGCGATCATGCGTGTGCGCAGCTTCCCGGAGCTCTGGTGCGACTGGTTGGAGGCTATCTTCACGTCCTCCCGGTCTACGGTGGTGCTGAACGGAATCCCTGGTCGGTGGATTACCTGCCGCCGCGTGCTGCGCCAGGGTGACCCGCTTTCGCCCTACCTCTTCCTCTTGGTGGCTGATGGTTCAGCCGGATGGGGTGCTCGAGCACCCCTGCTCGATGGGGCGCCACCCGTCGTGCTGCAGTACGCGGATGACACGCTCGTCATCTTCCGGGCTGACGCGGCAGCCGCCCGACGTCTGCGGAGCATCCTCGACATGTTCACGCAGGCCACAGGGCTTGTCATAAACTTCCACAAGAGTACACTGGTGCCCATGCACGTTGACGCTGCTGTGGTCGCTGAGGTTCGCGACAGCCTTGGCTGCGCGCTGGAGAGCTTCCCCCAATGCTACCTCGGGCTGCCCCTGTCCTGCGACAAGCTCAACCTCGCCGCCTTTGCACCGCTGATCGCCAAGGTGGACCGCTACCTCTCTGGTTGGAGGGCTGTCCTCCTGTCGTCGGGTGACCGGATCGTCCTCATCAACGTCGTGCTGGACGCCCTCCCCACCTACGCCATGGCGGCGATGCTACTCCCGCCGCCGGTGCTGAAGGCGCTGGACGCGCTCTGCCGCTCCTTCCTCTGGGCCGCCGCGGACCACGTCTTCGGTGCCTAGTGCCTCGTCGCCTGGACCGCGGTTTGCCGCTCCAAGGAGGAGGGCGGCCTTGGCATCCGTTCCCTCGCGGACCAGAACTGATGCGTGCTTGCCAAACTACTCCACCGCCTCCACGATGACTCTTCCGCTTCCTGGCCGGCGTGGGTGTGGGGAATGGTAGGAGACCGCCCCCTCTCTAACCTGACGGCGCGCCGCCTCCATGGTGCACACTGGAGCTCCCTGTGCTCCCTCGTCCCCCTCTACCAGTCGATCTCCAAGGTGCAGCTCGGGGACATGGCGCGGTGTGCTTTCTGGCTGGACAGCTGGCTGCCCTTGGGTGCCGTTTGCTCGATGTTCCTGACGCTGTTCTCGCATGCCGTTGACGTGCAGACCTCTGCGGCGACTATGCTTGGGCGCGGCCTCGACTCGGCTCTGGTGACGCGGCTCACTGTGACGGCCGCCCGCCAGCGCTCCCTCCTGCTTGAGGCCATCGCCGGCATCTCCCTATCCCCGGGGTGCGACACCCGCGTGCTCACGCGTTGCGTAGCGCGCGATGGGCGGCTGCGCTCCGCCGATATCTACAAGCTCGTCTGCTTCGGGGGTGTCCGTGCTAAGGCTGCCTCATTCGTCTGGGAGAGCCGGGCTCCCTCGCGCGTGAAATTATTCGGCTGGCTCCTCTCCTGCGCAGGATTCAGACCAGGGACGCCCTCTTCCGCAAGAATATCCTTCACGCAGACGAGTGTGGTTGCCCCTTTGCATGGCCACGATGGAGACGACGCATGTCAACACCCGGATTTTTAAGTCCAGATGCCTATTATGCCATATATCGCAATCCCAGAAATATTGGTTTTGCGAGACATAACAGTTGATATCACAGAACATCATTCATTACAAACCATAATCGTCTTACAACAAGGGATCACATGATCCAGTCTTACAATAACAGTGGATCTAGAAATCCAATTACACAACACACAGCCGAAGAAACGTAGTAGCGGTCCATCTGTTCCATAGGCAACTTTTGACGTCAGGAGGTAGTCCTAGTTATCATAGCGTCCTGTTGTCCATCTTCTTGGTACTGGTGCTCCTCTTCATAGTCTGGCCATTTGAATAGCCAGGGACACAGCCATGAGTACTTTAAAGTACTCGCAAACTAATACTAGTGTAAGCACTATCAAAAATGGTAAGGGGGCTCTAAGCTCTAGGTTTATTTGCATAAAGCCAGTTTTATTTCATAAGAACGTAGTAGTAAAAAACTCTTTATTTGCCTAACTAACTCAAGTGGGAACATTAGTGTCATTCCCACAACTCTGTTGTGATCAAGTCAAGTTCACCTTTTAATTCACCATTCATTTTTAGAAAACATCTGACAACGAAATAGTATGGCCATCCAACCGTCCATAACCGTGGACACGGCTATTCGAATAGGTTTACACTCTGCAGAGGTTGTACACTTGTGCCACAACTTTTGATTACATCTGTCAGGGATAACCCTGAATAATCATACTCAGTATGCGGATCATCAACCATTAACCTTTCACTTACATGCCCTAGTATAGGCACCTCCCCCCATGAGCTTGGCCTCCCAGTGATAGCAATCTGCTATCCTGGGAACTGCACAGGGCTTGGGTAGGACATTCACCTCATTTTCACGTCATTTCACATTTCTCAGAGGCAGCCTCGGCATAACCCCTATGACGCTTGTTCAGAGGGAACCCGTACTAAAATACATAAACTTCCAGTTAAGCCCTACCCATAATCAGGTATTGTGGGGGTACTTGTAAAATTTGAATGGTATCGCATCCGAACTCAATCATCTGTTTTTGTCAAAGTCACCATATCATTCATGTCATATTCACCTTCAAAATCTTTCAATAGAATGACTCATCATTCCAAGGTTTTTCAAAGTCATTTGATTCACATGTTCCCATCTAGAGTAGTCAATTTTAGTTTTAGCACTAGCAACTAGTCATGAGGGGTGCTAACTAGCTTGTAGCTCTCTAGGCTAAGTGTGATGCTCTTGTAATACTTCATATCTAGACCAAGGTGAGCTATGAACAAAATAAACTTTGATAAACCAAAATAAAAGCTTGTAAGATAAAAACTTGGGATTGGAATCCTTAAGCATAAAATAACATTGTCATGGTGCCTTGCTCTTGTAGAGTTTTGCATGAGGGTATCTTGCAAGAGTATAGCTTGCCTTGATTGGTGTAGCGATCAAAGTTTTCTTCTTCTTCCTCGTAGCACTCGGTACTAGCGTCTATAAATGAATACGAGGTACACAATCACCAAACAATTCTTAAGTACTCTATTTACCACACAAGATGATCTATTATCATCACAATCATCACCCAACATAATACTAGGGTTTTCCATTCATTTCTTTTGAAAAGTAATTTCCTCTCATTGAATATTACTAAGATTTAATCTCCTAAAATAATAAAGTATGAAGTCATGTTGACCAAAGTCATCACTTCATATTTATTCGTTTGGGAAAATGATTTAAATGAGATACTACATCTCATACCATTTAACCACTACTATTTTGGAAAAAGATTTAATATTCTCAAGTAATAACATATGGGCTCATGAAGACTAATGTCATCACCTCACATTGAATTACTTAGAAAAGTGATTTAAATGAGATGCTACCTCTCATAGAATTTAAATACTATTTTTGAAATAATTTAAATGAGCTAGAAATGACTACATAGTCATTATTTGAATCTAGCCCATGATCATTTGAAACAACCATGTCATATTTTCACATATTCAGGTAGACAATATGAAATGTGATTTTTGAGAGTTGGAATCAACTCAAATTCATTATGGTTGATTTTTAATAAATATTTGAATTTGGAAAAGGTACTGACTTGTTATTTTCATTGCAAGTGATCTAAAATGAACTAGGGTTTGAGACCAGTGGGGGTTGGATAGAGAATTTCATAAGCTTTCCAGAAATATAAAATTCATCAATTTTGGCTCAGTAGATTTTGTTCTATTGAATTTTGAATCAAGCACCAGTATTGAATTTGGGTTAAAATGGATTTAAACGAATTCAAACGATGGGCTCTGGCGGGAAAAGAACTTGGGCCAGAGAGAGAAAAAGAGATGGGCCGGCCCAGCTACGTGTGACGTGGGCATTATCCTTCGGGTAACTGTTACTGCCCTATCCTATACAGCCCAACTGGAGGCCCATGAAGACAGCCGATGGCGAGGTGGGCTACTAGGTCGGTGCCGAAGAAGATTCCTTGAAGAACAAGACGGAGAGGAACCGAACAAGGAAAGTTTAGAACTAGGTGACGAGGGATCACCTCGCCAATGCCTACGTATTGTAGACTTGGGTTTCGGAAGAGAGCGACGCTGGAGATTCCGGGGACGAGATTAGGCACACGACGTACCCAGCTTCGGGTCCCCTCGGTGGAGGATCCCTACGTGCTGCTAGCAATCTACTATATGATGATATGTATGTTTACGGGGTGCCGGCATAGGCGGGGCTATGTTGTCTATCTCGTTGTCCCCCTTATTTCGGGTGCCCCGGCTAGCTTTATATATGCAACCGAGTCTAGGGTTTTACAAGAGTCCTAGTCGACTACTTCTTCGGGTTGCCTTGTTGGGCCTTCTCCATATTTGGTCTTCTCCATATTGGGCCGAGCCAGGTATACTAATAATGGGTACCCGAAGGGTATGCCCATGTCAGTAGCCCCCGAGTTTATAGGGAAGTCGAAGACTTGGGTAGAAACTCCAAGCATAACCATTTCCGAAGTCGAAGAAATACAAGGTGAGGTCCATGTCGTAAATCATGTGTAGCGTAGATGATGTCGACGATTCTTGAAATTATCGGGTGCGCGACAGCGCTCCCGATGGGAGTAGCCCCCGAGTCTATGGGCAAGTGCTTGCACTTGGGCATAGACTCAAGTTGTACTACTCGATGAAGAACTTAACTATATTTACGGAGGACTTGATGAAATCCATGTGCTCCCGATGGGAGTAGGCTCCACTCGAGTCGTAGAATCGAGTTGAGTCTACAAAACCTGAATTGCCGTAGATGTTGTCGAAGTTATCTTTCTATCGGGTGCGCGACCAGCGCTCCCGATGGGAGTAGCCCCCGAGGCTACAGCCAAGTGTTTGCACTTGGGTGTAGGCTCAACTTGCTTTTAATCGACACCACAACTTTTCCTCTTTCTTGTATCTTATCGGGAGGGTGAACAATACTCTCGATAAGAGTAGCCCCGAGCCTATGGGCAGGTGCTTGCACCTAGGCATAGGCTCAAGTTGTACTACTCAATAAAGAACTTGACTATATTTACGGGCGCAGCCCCTCTTTTTATCGACTCCAGGCCGTTGCTATTTTTATTTGACATCCATATCTATATTGTACGGGGATAATGGTAATTGGGGCTAGTTCATCCGACGGATCGGGTACTAGTTAACTGCTCTAGTGGCAATCCGCAAAAACCTACTTCAAGATCACGTCCCTGGACATGATCTCGGGATACCTGGTGCAAACTTCGACAGGTGCCGCTTAAGGTCTTACCATTCTGTCGAGTCCCAGTCAAATTTATCGAGTACCTAACGCGTCCGTTAGGATTTTTCTTCGTATCTGTTGATACGGATAAAAGTAGCAGAGCGCAGTCTTTGGCGATGCCACGCCCAGCAGAACGGATCTGGGGTCTTACCTTCGCAAATTTGCGGCATTCAGAAATTGATCGCAACTTTGGCGTTCTGAGAATATATTGTTGAGTGCCTTGTTCGGCTGATGCAATGACCCATTTTATGGGCTCTTCTATATTTTTCTCGGGCGTGATGAGACAGCCGAATATATTGGATTCTTCTATATTGTCGGGTTCATCACCGATGCTTTTGCTCGGAAGAATATGACGAGTCAATGGACCCGAAGATTTGTCCATCTCTTTTTTTTTTTGTTCCTCCTTGATGCAAATTTCGTCGAGTTCTTTCTTCAGGAAAATTCCTTCGCGTCCTCTTTGAAGACAATTCTTCGGGTCCTCCTTGAGGCAAATTCTTCGGGACCTCATTGAAGATAATTTTTCGGGTCCTCCCTGAGGACAATTCTTCGGGACCTCATTGAAGATAATTTTTCGACACCTCCTTGAAGATAATTTTTCGAGACCTCCTTGAAGATAATTTTTTGGGTCCTCCTTGAGGCAAAATTCGTCGGGTCCTTCTTCAGGCAAATTCTTCGGGTACTTCTTGAATAAGATTTCGTCGGGTTCTCTCTTGAAGACAATTTCGTCGGGTTCTCTCTTGAAGACAATTTTTGTAGGCACAGTTCTTCTTTTGCCAACCTAAGATGTATAGTGAAGAAATATGGCGCAGCCCCCGAGTGTCGGGTGCGGCTAAAATAAATGATAATCAACTTTGTGTAAATAAAAGAACACTTAGCTTGTTGGACACGACGAAGTCGATGCATGATGAAGTCTTCGAGTGTAGATAAGAAATCTAGCCAAAGTAGAAACCATCAAATAGCAAAAGTGGAAGCCGCGAAATTGTTGATGAAGAAATAGCCGAGCCCCCGAGCGTTGCTGAGGTGATGTCATGATTGTTGTGTCGCAGTCGTGACCCGAGGCGAAATCGTTGTCGAGCCCCCGAGCGTTAGGCGTGACGTCGAAATAAGTCGATGGAGTCGCGGCGTCATATTTGGTGGAGCCATTTAGGATGAAACCATAGAAAATAATATACGAAGATGAATCCCAGATGAAGTATTTTAGATGAATCCATATTGAAGATGCCATTAAATATAGAGCATATATTGAAGATAAATCCGTCGATATCATAGAGGATGAATTCATTGGCCCGAAGAATCCAATAATAATCATAGAAAATGAATCCGCTGATATCATAGAAGATGAATCCATTGAGCCGAAGAAAATAAATCCAGTAATAGCCATAGAAGATGAATCCATTGATCCGAAGAAAATAAATCCAGTAATGGTCATAGAAGATGAATCCATTGACCCGGAAGCTCATCGGGTAGTATTGTATAAGAGTAAACTTAGTAGTATCCATATAGATGAATCCGGAAAAAGTAAATTCACTGACCCGAAGAAATTAAATCCAGTAGTAATCATAGATGATAAATCCATTGACCCGGAAGTGCATCGGGTAGTATTAGGTATAGAGGAAACCAATGATAACCTTATAAGAGGAATCGAAGAACATAAATCTATTGAGCCAAAGAAGATAAATCCACTAAGCCGAAGAAAATAAATCCACCGAAAGAGGTCGATGCAGTAGATGGATGTCGAAGATGGTCGCGCGAAGACGAAGAAGAACACTTAGCTTTATTATCGGCTGCGATTGAGCCGACGTGAAAGTAGGTCATATGGCGGACGCAACCGATGAAGCAAAGCCGTGCGTCGTTTAGCTGATGATTTTTATATCGGATGAAATCGGGTTGTCGCCCCGATGAATTCGCGAGGAAGAGCAGTAGATGGATGTTCTCTGGTTACTTTGATCCTCGTGTATGATCTCTGGTTTTGATCCTCAAGAAAACATCTTCGATGTAAATCCGTGGGATTTTTTCCTCCGTACATCGCCTAGTACTTGACGTAACCGGGACCGCGTACACACATCCTGCTGCCAGTTTTCTTGCCTTCGTAGATGGTTAGATTACCTGCTCCCGTACTTGTATGAAAATCAACCATGATTTACGTAGGACACGATTAGTAGGTTAGATAGAATAATCAAAAATAGGCCATAGTGGAAAGAAATTGAGTATGGTGATCTAATGCACGTAATTAACACTCCGGCCGGGAAATTCATGCATTGGCGCTTCTTCCTTTGCGTGCGCGTCGTGGACAGTTCTGCTAGCTGAATTCGATCTGATCTCAACTCAATCTTTTTTTTTTTTTTTTTTTGGCGCTCTAGGCAGCAGCCCAGTGCATAACCGGTGAAGTAGTCCATGGTTGGCGACGAAGATGAAGTGCTCCAAAACGCTTTTGCCTCCGGCCTTTGTTGCCGAACGATTCGTCGTTCGATCTATGCATACACGGAAGGCAAAATCTGGAGAAATATCCTTTGCGGGACAAGATGTTAGAAATCAGATAGTACTAGATTAGATAGCACCTGGTAGTAGAAGTTTTGGAGGTAGATTGATCGGTGCACCAGCGCATAATGAATTACTATGTTGCTCCTTGGAGTCTCAGGCTGCAAACCGATCTTTTAGCTGATTCCTTTCTTTGTCAATAGTAACTGTGCTCTGATCCAAAATCGAATCTTGCCACCCACGAGCCATGCAGCATCAATGTTTGTGACGCCGCAGCCGTTCAGAGAGATTTTTAAGCTCCCTATCGATCTGATCTCATCGATCTGAAGAAACCGATCTGGCTGTGACCGCAATCATGGCGATGATCGCAGTAGCACGGGTGAAGAAACCGACGAAAATCTTGTTGCAGATGTTGTTGGGGCTGCACCTCGCAGCCCCTGATCTTCTTCTACCTCTCAACTCTCTTCTTTCTCTCATGAACGCACACAAGAACACACACATAGAGGAGCAGAACACACACGCAAGGAGGAAGAAACACAGCAGCTTTGCCACACGGGAACACTTCCTTGGCAACTACACAGGCTACATCTTTCCTCTGCCCGCAGGCCCCTCTCTTTCTCATTAACTTACAAGAGTTTAAATAGGCATACATATAGCCTGCCGTGGCTAACAACTAGTCCTATTCTTCTGCCACTCACGCACTAATCTCTCCACTAACAGGATTTACACACGCACATATTCAGCACTCATGCAGCTTCTCAACGGCCACAGGACTGGGGCAACCCAATGCTTGTATGCGACCTTAGACTAGTTACTAACTAACTCACTCCTGCAGCTAACTAACTAGCTGATTCTACGTGCAATTTGCCCCTTCTCACGGCAGCCACAAGCACTGCTAACAGCCTAGCTAACACCTGCAATCACTAATTTAACTGAATGTAGTACTAATAACAAGATTAGCTCCAACAATCACCTACCTAATCTTGTTATCACTTATTTCTCTCTTGCAGCCCATGGACGTCGATGTCGTCGGTGCACCTCGCAGACGGCCGCCAATGCCATCTTGTCACGCCGATTGATGTCGTTGCCGCTGGCCTCGCCAAGAGACGCACCTCCTACGCCTTCACCACGAGCGTGCCATGACGACACGCTCGCTGCCCCATGCTTGCCGCTGGTGACGCAGCTCGCCAGTGCTTCACTTCTTGTTCGTCACCGATGCCGCAACTCGCCGGTGACTCGCCTCCATGTTCGCCACCGCTGCCGCAACTTGCCGGTGTCTCTCCTCCATGTTGTCGACGATGATGCACCTTGTCGACGACTCGGACATGGATTATGAACTCTTCATGGTAATGGCCTCCACACCTTGGCCATCACCTCCTTGCCGCCGGTGGCGCAACTTACCGGGCAGCATACCTTCCTCCATCGCTCGCGACGCAGCTTGACGATGATGGAGACACGGACCTCGATCGCACGAGGCTTTGATACCAAATGTTGGGGCTGCACCTCGCAGCCCCTGATCTTCTTCTACCTCTCAACTCTCTTCTTTCTCTCATGAACGCACACAAGAACACACACACAGAGGAGCAGAACACACACGCAAGGAGGAAGAAACACAGCAGCTTTGCCACACGGGAACACTTCCTTGGCAACTACAGAGGCTACATCTTTCCTCTGCCCGCAGGCCCCTCTCTTTCTCATTAACTTACAAGAGTTTAAATAGGCATACATGTAGCCTGCCGTGGCTAACAACTAGTCCTATTCTTCTGCCACTCACGCACTAATCTCTCCACTAACAGGATTTACACACGCACATGTTCAGCACTCATGCAGCTTCTCAACGGCCACACGACTGGGCCAACCCAATGCTTGTATGCGACCTTAGACTAGTTACTAACTAACTCACTCCTGCAGCTAACTAACTAGCTGATTCTACATGCAATTTGCCCCTTCTCACGGCAGCCACAAGCACTGCTAACAGCCTAGCTAACACCTGCAATCACTAATTTAACTGAATGTAGTACTAATAACAAGATTAGCTCCAACAGATGTTGATGACGAACTAGATGGATCCCGCCCGGATGACAAAATCCAGTCGTCGCAATTTCCCACAGACGGCGCCAATTGACGAGGGATCACCTCGCCAATGCCTACGTATTGTAGACTTGGGTTTCAGAAGAGAGCGACGCTGGAGATTCCGGGGACGAGATTAGGCACACGACGTACCCAGCTTCGGGTCCCCTCGGTGGAGGATCCCTACGTGCTGCTAGCAATCCACTATATGATGATATGTATGTTTACAGGGTGCCGGCATAGGCGGGGCTATGTTGTCTATCTGTTGTCCCCCTTATTTCGGGTGCCCTGGCTAGCTTTATATATGCAACCAGCCTAGGGTTTTACAAGAGTCCTAGTCGACTACTTCTTCGGGTTGCCTTGTTGGGCCTTCTCCATATTTGGTCTTCTCCATATTGGGCCGAGCCAGGTATACTAATAATGGGTACCCGAAGGGTATGCCCATGTCACTAGGTCACTTGTAAACCTAGTCGTACCCGTGCAGATCTCTTGGGACCTGGCCCCCTATATAAGGGCCAAGAGAGGGGTTGCCGAGGGACACGATCAATCTTAGCAACTTTAGCCATCATAAGTCCAGAGCTAGGTCGCCGTACCACTTAGCCTCTCGTCGAGAACACAGCCGAAACTTTCGGCACCCCATTGTAACCCGATATTTTTATAATCAAGATCAGACAGGCAGGACGTAAGGGTTTTACCTCATCGAGGGCCCCGAACCTAGGTAAATTGCTCTCCCCGCTTGTCTGTTAACCGATGTCTCGTGTCAGCCTACAGGATTCCATCAACCCTAAGCCCCAATTTGAGGGCATTGCCGAGGAGTACCCTCGACAATTGGCGCCATCTGTGGGAAACCTGTCGGTACAAGGCAGGTCATCGGCAGTACCAGTCACGTCTGCAGCGTTCATGCTGGAGTCACCGACACCGTAAGAATGGAAGGATTCGGTTCGATGTGGATCGTTCGAGTTCGTACCGCACACCGACGCGTCGCGTTCGATCCCCGTAGAATCACGCGGCAACATGGATACTACTTTCGGTGGTGTTCACTTCATCATCGATTCTAGAGGGTTTCTTCGCCTCCCTAGTTCAAACGCATCAAGCCCAAGAACTTCGGTTCTAGGAGATATCACGCCAGCAGCAACCTTGGCAACCCTATCCAGAAGTACAGGAGAGGGCAGCCGAAGCAGCTTTGGCGCCATAGAGGCGCAAAGGAAAAGACGAAGGGACTCGCGCCGCAAAGAAGAAGAGCAAATCGCGACTCGTCCTCGACAGTACGAACGAGGATGCCACAGCACGCAGTCGAACAAGAATCGCCTTCGCACGCCTTATCTATCATCCACGGAGCAACTTGAAGCACCGTGTTACTTACACTCTTACATCGATCCGAAGGATTGCCTCGAAAAGTCCAGCCATCTGCTCAGAGACTGTCGGCAGTTCCTCGAGATTCGGCAGTTCTGCGACGACCTTAGGGCTGAAGCCACGACAAGAGTCCACACGATGGAGAGAAGAGCGGCATCCTACAGTTATCAGCTAGAACCATATGTGCCAGAGCCATACGTACCAGCGGGAGGAGACCAGTACGCACCAACCGAGGTGTTTCCAGAATCTCGCGGACAAGTTAACATGATCCATAAAACTAGCTTTTCAAAGAGAGAAGTCAAGAAGTTTTCCCGGGAAGTAAAGTACGCAGAACTTGCTATGGTCGACACACCCGAATACATCGATTGGTTGGACCAAAGCATATCTTTCAGCAAGGCAGATCACCCGAAGGCTGTTCCAAGACCTGGCCACGCAGCCCTGGTTCTTGAAGCATAGATCGGAGGTTACAATATGAGCAAGGTATTCATGAATGGAGGAAGCGGTTTGAATCTACTGTTCGCCAGCACGATGAAAGCAATGGGTCTAACAGTCGACATGCTAAGAGAGTCCAACACGGTATTCCACGGCATCATACCGACTCGACCCGCTTATTCCCTTGGTAAAATATCACTGGATGTGGTTTTCGGCACGCCTAGCAACTTCAGAAAGGAAAAATCAAGAATGAAGTAGTTGATTGGGAATCTCAGTACCATGCCATCCTCGGCAGACCAGCGTTTGCCAAATTCATGGCAGTTCCCCATTATGCATACTTAAAATTGAAGATGCCAAGCAATAATGGGACAGCACTAACCATCCATGGAATCTTCTCCCGCTCAGACAGTTGCGACAGGGATTTCCAAAAGATCGCTTCGAAATTCGGGGCGAATGAAGAACTTTATGTGGTTGACGCTGTCACAGACCACACGCAACCACCGGCGGATAACCGCAACAAAAGATTTGACGAGTTCGACATCGCGAAGGAAGCAAAGAAACAGAAGGTGCATCCCTCTGACCCGAAGAAGACAGTCAATACTTCGGCAGAACTTACTGTCGCATAGGAAAGCGCGCTCATCGAGTTCCTCCGTGAGCACTGGGAAATATTTGCATGGGAACCATCCGACATGCCAGGTATTCCCAGGGAACTCGCTGAGCACGCCCTCAATGTTGACCCAAAGGCCAAACCAGTACAACAGTCGATGCGCCGGTTTTCAGAGCCGAAGAGGAAAGCAATCGGCGAGGAGGTTAGTCGGCTCGGCAAGGCCGGATTCATTCGAGAGCTCAAGGAAGCAAAGTGGGTGGCCAACCCAGTCATGGTGCCAAAGAAAGATACGACCGCTCTTCGCATGTGTATCGATTACACGAGTCTCAACAAACATTGCCCTAAGGATCACTTCCCCCTGCCTCGTATCGATCAGATAGTCGACTCGGCAGAGCTTACTCTCGACTTGTCGTCCTTCCCAGTGTACATCCACAGCTGGTGGGGACGAGACATCAGTGGCTGCACCCGATGTTTTAGAAACACTGAAACTACTTCAGTGCCGCACATCGTCAGCCCTCACGCGTTCTTTAGGTCAACAACCTGATCGAACAGATTATCGGCTATAGCGCTTTCTTCGGGGGACAGGGTGTTTCGCCAAGACTTCTTCGGCTGCGCCACCAAGACATCTTCAAAGGGAGGAAGGTTGGAACGTCGTCCGGGTACTGGAGTATCTCGCAGGTAGAACCATTTATGGCGCCAGCCCTGCACGGATTCTTTCATCAGGAAGTTGAGGTAATCAACCTCCTTCTAACAACAAAGCCAACGTCACCGACGACGGGGTGGCCATTGTTGTCATTGTGATGCTTGACATAGAAGATTTTCCTCCAAAGACCCCAGTGGGGATCGATGCCAAGGAAAGCTTCACAGACAGTAATGAAGATGGAAAGATGGAGGATAGAATTTGGGGTCAGCTGCCAGAGCTAGATCCCGTAGAAAAATAGAAGGGAACGAAGAAACTCGTGGGCAGGAAGCGAAAGCCCGCGAAACAGAAAGGCGGCGAACATAATAGTAAAGCCCTTTGGAGGATTTGGGCGAGAGGAAGGACCTGGAAGACGAATGTCGTCGTCGGACGAGGAAATGAAGCCAAGGGTGCGCAGCTTGCTCACCTTGCGATTGGTAATAGTGGAGGCACCCCAATCGCGGCTGACCTTGGTTGAACCTGAGGCGCTGGCGCTCTTCTTCTTGCCCATGGCGTCCGGAGCTTTCGAGGAAAGGAACAGAGATGAAGAGAAAGGTTAGGAAGAACATGAGCAGTGTGGAGGCGCAAAAAGTAAAAAATGACGAAGGCTCTCTATTTATATCATGAGACCGCTGGAAAATCGTGGCCATAACCCTAAAGCCATCGTGGGAGGTGGATGAGATCTAGTCGTACACGTGTCACTCTAAAGAGAACGGAACCGGCGGCCCATTATTTCCACGATGTGCGGAAATCGAGGAGGCACCTCGGTCAATGCGCATGCACTGGTCATTTCCTAAAAACTGCCCGCGCAGAACTAGGGTGGGCCCGTCAGGTCACGTCTTGTCAATCAAACCATGGCAGTGGTTACGTCATCAATGACGTCGTAAAGCTTGATTGAGGGATCCGAAGGAACAAACAAAACTGTCGGGTGGTCAACTTGAGTCTACGCACGGATTGCGAGCATCCGCACCTAGACTCGGGGGCTACTCCCATTGGGAGCGCAGGACGCGCACCCGATAAACGTGAACTCGAAGATTTTTCCATAAAGAAGGGCATGAAGAAGTATTTGAAGAAAAGAACGGAATGATCAGCTCGAGTCTGCACTCGGTCACAAGCGCCCGTGCCCAGACTCGGGGGCTACTCCCATCGGGAGCGCTGGACGCGCACCCGATAAAACTTTTTTACACTCCAGGATCATGCCCGGGGACTTGATTCTGTGTAGGGTAACGTTGTTTTGCCAACGGCAGTTAACCAGCAAAGCTGGGCACGTTACTCAATATCCTTTACTCATTAAATCTTACTGAGAAAATACAAGCCTCGATATGCATGTATCAGATGGTTTATGAAGACCTTCAACAAATCTTCGGCAGAAGAAAATATTCGAGTGGCACAACTTTTGTCTACACACGGATTGCAAGCATCCGTATCTAGACTCGGGGGCTACTCCCATCGGGAGCGTTGGGCGCGTACCTGATAGAAGAAGATGAAGCTGATATAAGATGGACAAGAACTATCAAGAGAAGAACATCCAGCGGAGGCATGCTTTAGTCTCTACCCGAAATATCTTCGGCTAGACACTCGGGGACTACTGACGTGGGCATTACCCTTCGGGTAACTGTTATTGCCCTATCCTATACAGCCCAACTGGAGGCCCATGAAGACAGCCGATGGCGAGGTGGGCCACTAGGTCGGTGCCGAAGAAGATTCCTTGAAGAACAAGACGGAGAGGAACCGAACAAGGAAAGTTTAGAACTAGGTCTCTTGTAAACCTAGTCGTACCCGTGCAGATCTCTTGGGATCTGGCCCCCTATATAAGGGCCAGGAGAGGGGCTGCCGAGGGACACGATCAATCTTAGCAACTTTAGCCACCATAAGTCCAGAGCTAGGTCGCCGTAGCACTTAGCCTCTCGTCGAGAACACAGCCGAAACTTTCGGCACCCCATTGTAACCCGATATTTTCATAATCAAAATCAGACAGGCGGGACGTAAGGGTTTTACCTCATCGAGGGCCCCGAACCTGGGTAAATTGCTCTCCCCGCTTGTCTGTTAACCGATGTCTCGTGTCAGCCTACAGGATTCCATCAACCCTAAGCCCCAATCGGAGGGCATTGCCGAGGAGTACCCTCGACAACGTGTCTCGCACGCGCGGGCGAACTGACAAGGGGACCCACTCGTCAGCGACTCTTTAACACCGAAACGGTATGAATCAAAGGGGACCGCAGGATTAGATTGTGATCGAACGGCGCACGGCCGTCGTCGTCTCCGGCGAGATCGAGCCCTGGCCGCGGCGGGCTAGGGGGTCGGAGAGCTCACCGATGGCCGGCGAGGGTTGGCGTTGGCGGCGTTCGACGTGGAAGACGATGGCGAGGCTTTTGGTATCGGTGGTTTCTCGTGGAATGGCTACAGTCGACGGCGAGCTTGTAGGGTGCTGGCGGGGCTCTGGCGAGAAATTGAGGCGGCTCCGGTGGTAATGTGGAGGGGGAAGTGGTCGAGGAGAACGAGAGGAAGGAGGGGAGTGGAGTGGTGTGAGGATTGGCGGCCGGGGCGTGCTCCTTTTATAGGGTCGCGAGGTGCTGCGACGCACGGGCATGGCGGTGGCGTCGACGCTGCTACAGAGGGGGAGAGGCGTGGGCGAGGATGCGGAGCTGTTCAGTGACGTCTGGCGGTCCTAGTGCTTGTCATGGCGCAGCAGAGGGTGGACGGAGTGGCTCGGGCGACGTCGTCGTCTATCACGCGGCCAGCGGAAGTCGTCGACGATGGCGAGGGCTACAGGGCTCGCGCGGGCAGGTGAGCGTGTCTGGGAGGGAGCTGGTGTCATGGTGATGGCGTGTGCGAGAGGAGAGGGCGAGGGGAGGACGACAGCGACGAGGCGAGGCGACGCTCTGGCGTGTCCATGCCGATCCTGGCGCGCCTAGACGTCACTGGGCACGTGTTAGCCAGGGCTTTGCTGTGCTCTTCTTGATCGATGGCATGCACGAGCGTGTCCAGGGAAGTGAGGTGAGTCTCCAGGACAAGCTGATGTCGGCTGGAAGTGAGAGGAGAGGAGGGTTGACATGGGGGTGGCATGACATGCACGACATGGCTTGGTACTTGATGATTTCATCCACAATCATAGTCTCTGGTACTTGGCATTGTTTAAGGGGTGTAAGAGGAGGCCGAGGATGACCTAGGCATGGATGGTTTAGTCTAAAACCTGCTGGGTATTGAGGTGTGTGGAGTTGGCAGGTTTGTGCACACCAGGTGCTCGATGAAATGGCCGCATGAAGTTTAATTCAAAATTTGCCAAAATCTTTTATGGGTGTGAGTCAAATAATGTTTGGCACACAGTGGTGGTGTTGGTTTGCAAAATGGACAAGGTTTGGTGAGATCCAAAATGGGTATGATCTTATTTCTGTTTCAAAGTTGCAACTTTGCTTGATCAAAATAACAATTTGAAAAAGAACCCGCAAGGTTGGTCAACACAAAAAGTGTTCACCTAGATGAGGTCTTGGATGAGGACAAAAGAGTTGGGAGAGTTTAGTTTAGAGATTGCTTAATACCAGGGCTCAAAGTAGGTAACATGTTAAAAGTGGCAGATTTGACCATTATCACATGTCACTTGGTTTTTGATTTTCTTTTGATTTGTTTTGCATTTCTTTGATCCAAATGTTATTAGTTTGAGTTTAGTAATGTTTCCAAACCATTGACACAAATTAAAATGGCCTAGGTTAAAGATTTGCAAAAGTGTCCTTAGGCTCATGTGTGGTGATTTCTTTAATTTCTTTTCTTTTGTTTTTCATTTTCTTTGACCAAATTGTAATCCTTTGGGTTCATTTAGTATTAGGTTAAGTTGGTTAATGGTTAAAGACCATTTAGATAAAGTGAATATGTCATAGGCCATTATTTGCAAAAATAGCCATAAGTTCATATGTGATGCCATTTTCATTTTCTCGTCTTTTTTTTCTTTGTTTCTCTTTGATCCAATTATGCATGGTGAGAGTTTAGCAACATTGTTACACAGTTCAAACAATCATCATGGCAAAATCACACAAACATGCCTTAACACTATGCAACACACTTAAAGTTTTGTTGGCTCCAAATTTTGAATAAAGGAAATTTGCATTTCTTCTTTGTTTTTAAATTTGAGATGTTACAGCGCAGCACCTGGTCATCGGTTGCCCCTTTGCGTAGCGCTTCTGGGCCTCTGTCGGGGCCCCCTTCGACACTGGCTTTGCCATCGGCAACATCCTCTCTTATGCTTGCTGGTCGGGGCTTCCTGCTGGCTCCGCCTCCACTTTCATCTTGCTCTGTTGCTGGCAGCTGTGGAAGCACCGCAACGGTGTTGTGTTCAACAACGGCACACCCTCTCTCCATATGCTCCGCGCCGCTAACGTGAGGATGCCGCACTCTGGCTGCACCGTCTCCCGACAGCTCGCCAGGGCGACGTGGGGGACTGGCTCTTGCGACTTACCGTCATGGACGCTTAGCTTCCCCCCTTCCCCTCCCCCTTGTTGTGATTCGCCTGGATACGTCGCCTTGTAAAACTCAAACATGCCTTTTTGGGCCTTCTGATATATAAAGATTCAGGTGGGGATTAATTCCCCCCGTTGAAAATTCAAAAAACAACAAGACGGATGGGATAAGTCAGACTAATATTTCTGTTGGGAGTATAAACAAGACCTAATTCTGGTGGGCTGAAAAAAAATACCACGCCAGGGTGGAAACCCAGAAAGAGGCCACAATCCAGATCATGGAATAAACGACGAGGTATAAATAATCAGACAATTTTCTCTAACTATTTGCTTGAAAGGGCCCCTAAGTGCACAGCAAGGGAGCCTTAGCTTAGGATCGATCTTTAGGTAGTAATCAACGCAGATGAAATCTGGGCGCATCTCACGCAACTAGGAGCCTCTCATGCACGCGTGCATGTCCCTGATCTGTCCACGTACATGGCACGTAGCAAGACAGAAAGAAGTTCGTTGGTTGGAAGCCGTTTTCCAACCCGATTAGGCGATTACCCTTCTTAACACGCGCCACAGCCCGCGCACACACAAAGGCACTACTACGCAGATTAACAAGGTCCTCAATCAGGACATCGTTCCATTAATTTCTTCCAAATTACAACGTTCACCTCCTGGAGATGTATTCCCCCCTGCCCAAATTTATGCGGACGATGTGGTGCTCTTTGTTAAGCCGGAGTTCCAGGAGCTCTGGGTTGTGAGACATATTCTCAACACGTTTGGAGAAGCCTCGGGGCTACAAGTGAATCTCAGGAAAACCACAGCCACAATCATCAGAGGCTCGGAGGAGCAGGAGGAGATAACAACTAGGATCTTAGGATGTGAGTTGGCGAAGTTTCCTATCAAGTATCTAGGACTCCAGCTCGCTTTGAGGCCCCTCACCAAGGCAGAGTGGCAACCTCTCGTGGACCAAGTGGTTAAGAGTGTGCCGGCGTGGCAGAGAGGGCTGATATGGAGAGAGGGACGGCTGGTTCTCATTAATTCAGTGGTGGCGGCAAGGGCGGTCCACCAATTGATAGTAGCAGAAGCGCCGGCATGGTTACTCGAGGAGGTCAACAAATGGATGCGGGCTTTCCTATGGGCAGGAAAAGAGGAGGTGCAAGGTGGGCAATGTTTAGTAGCGTGGAGAAGCATATACAAACCGAAAGAATTTGGAGGCTTGGGGATTAAAAACCTCAGGCTGCAAGGTCTAGCGTTGAGAGTCCGCTGGCAGTGGTTATGGCATACGAATCCGGATAGGCCGTGGCATGGCCTACCAGATCTACATGACAAAGAGGCAGCATAAGTGTTCTAGAGTCTAGCCAGGTTTGTAGTGGGGGATGGTCATAAGACTCTCTTCTGGAGGGACAGATGGATAAGTGGATATACAGCTGAGGAGATTGCACCAGAAGTGTTTGCGAGGGTGCAGACCAGATGTAAAAATCATCGTACGGTAGCTGAGGCCTTGACAGAGAATGACTGGATAGATGACCTGCAGGGCGATATGACCGAGGAGCTATGGGAGATCTGTTTGAGACTTTGGGAGGAGGTTGAGACGGTGGAGAGGGATGGGTCGAGGCCGGACCAGATCTTGTGGAAAGGGTCGACTTTGGGTGAATACTCGGCGAAGAGCACTTATCAGCTGCTTTGTCAAGGCAGCGTGATATGGGGCATGTGCAAGCCGGTATGGAAATCGTTTGCACCGATGAAGTGTAAGATCTTCATTTGGCTGGCGTTGAAATATAGACTTTGGACCTCAGATAGGAGAGCACGACATGGGCTGCAGGAGCATTCGGATACCTGCTTTACTTGTTTGCAGGCGGAGGACAAAGTGGATCACATTCTGGCACAATGTCCATATGCGAGACAAGTGTGGTGTGAGGTGCTAAGGAGTGTCGGACTTACCTTCCCCGACCCAGGAGGGGTGGGAGAGTTGGAGAGGTGGTGGACGGAAGCCCGAAAGAGAACCAGGAAGCTCGACAGGAAGAGATTTGACTCTTTGGTCATCATCACGTCTTGGTCGCTTTGGAAGCAAAGGAATGCCAGGGCTTTTGGCAATGAACGTGAGCAGAAGACCCTCGCCCAAAAAGCTAGAGGAGATAAGGGAGGAGTTACAGCTTTGGGAGAGGGCGAGGAGGGGAGGGAGGGATAGGATAACACGAGAGTAGACTTTTGGGGGAGAGCAGGGTTCTGGTGCGAGTGTGTTGCAACCCTGTTGTATGCAACAGTCTGGCTGTTTCTTGTAAATTGCCTTTGGCTTCTCCTTCTATAAAGATAAGGCACGCTTTCCGCGTGCTCTCGAAGAAAAAAAAAGCTATTGGATATATTAGCAATTTTTCGCATGATATAAGTAAAACAGAAAATAAATAAAACACGACTAGAAAAGGGATAACCAAACTAGTCATGACATCTAACAGAGAGAATGATAAAAATAATTCTAGACAAGATAATAGAGATAGAAGCTGCATCATGATCTCGACTAGGAGAATGAGGAGAACATATAGGACAGCGGAAGAAGACCCGTTCGTGTTGCCGGAGTTGTCGCCCATGTCCTCGTAGAGGCTACTCATGTCGGGGAAGAAGTCATCGTCGGGGAAGAACTCGTCCGCGTCCGTGATGTGGTCAGTAGTCGCGCAGAAGCGCTCCCCAAAAACCTTATCGCCACTCTCCCGTACAGAATCTCAAGCGTCGGGGATTCGGAGGCCTACTGTCCCGGCTCGCGGTGCACGCCGCAAGATGGGATGGGAAAGACCTTGATCGGCGCAAAGTTCTGGAACTTGGAGGCTGTAGTGTTTTGTGTGTGTTTCTCGAGTGCAGTGACCTCTCTTTATATACATATAGGAGGAGGAAAATAGGCTGCGGTGGGAGATGAAACGGAGGGACGGAAGATGAACTGAACATGCAGCAGTAGTCATCGCCCACTAAGCAAAAAAACGTTTCAGATTTGTGTGCACAACCGTTCATTCAAATTCCATTCATGCGTGACAAAAAGGAAGAGAAGATCTTGGCTCGAGGCATTCCCGCAAACCGCGATGCGCGCGTCGCGTCGTGACGAGCGGGCGATGGAGGAGGAGGAGGAGCGCTCGTATGGGAGTCCTCTTCTCATGCTTGTAGACCAAGTGGTGCAGCCCTCCTTATAAGTAGGTCCAACTCCCTCCAAACTAGCAAGGTGGGATTAAACTTTTGTCCCACTCATTGCCATGCATGAATGGGCCAATTGGGCCTTTGGGATTTTCAGGAACTGTGGCCCAAATTTTGATGGGTTGGTCCTACATTAGGTAAAATTCCAACAATCCCACACCAGATCCCAGAGGCACATAAAATTTACCTTTGGTTCTAAGACATTATTTTATATACCGGTACTATAGTGAAGACTGTTAAGTTGAACTTTTACCAGAACTCTATGCTACACTAGACTGCTGCTTGAACAGTGGACTGAGCCTTGAACAGCAAGTTTTCTTCGAATCTAGCTTCACACAAAGCCTTGACCGATACTGGGCTGTCGCAGAGCTTCCCCGCTGGTGGATCTTATGTGTCATACTCCATGGCCTTTCATGAGTTTATTGGAGACCACCCAACTCTCATAGACTGCGACGTTTAACAGCCAAACTCATATAGGTGTATTCTTCAATAGATGTTCTGTAGGACAACATCCGTGCTTAAATAAGCCACTTAGAACACATTAAGATAAAATCAGCCTATCGTGCATATTAGGAAAGTATTGCATCTTCACGGAGTGGTATCATTCAAAGAGTAAGTATACTTTCCTCTCGGTTGACATACAGCTTGTCTCCTAAATCTAATTCACGGGATCTCCGATCACATAGAGTGTGTTACCACTGTGGACAACTTATACGGCGGGTCTCATACCCATCTCCTTCGATGCATTATCTATCACATCGCGTGATAGACCCTTTGTGAAGGGGTTTGCCAAATTTCTAGTCGTATGGATATAATCCAACGCAATAACTCTGGAGTTCCTCATTTTTCTGATATATTTTAATCTCCTCTTCACATGCCTTGATGACTTCATATTATCCTTAGAATTGTTAACCTTGAGGATCACAATTTGATTATACCAGTTCATTGGGATAGCGGGTATTGATTTTTCAACCACAGGTAAGTGTATCAAGTGTTCACGAAGCCACTCTGCTTCAAAAGTGACTGTGTCTAATGTTGTGAGTTCTGCTTCCATTGTTGACCTCGTTAAGATGGTCTGCTTGCAAGACTTTCAAGAAACAGCGCCACCACCAAGTGTAAACACATATCCAGTAGTGGTCTTAATCTCATGAGCATCAGAAATCCAGTTTGAGTCACTATAACCCTCTAGTACCCTCGGATACCCGGTATAGTGAATGCCATAACTCGTAGTGCCTTTTAGATAGTGCATAACCCTTTCAAGAGCATGACAGTGATCGTCGCCAGGATTTGAGACAAATCGGCTAAGTTTGCTCACAACAAAGGAGATGTCAGGCATCGTAGCGCTAGCCAAATACATAAGCGAGCCAGTAATCTGAGAATATCTCAGTTGATCTCTAGAAGCTGTTTTATTCTTCGAAGCATCACACTAGGATCATAAGGAGTTGGAGAAGACTTGTTGTCGCTATACCCAAAAAGACTCAAGATCTTCTCCGCATAGTGAGATTTTAGCAGGGTAATCCCACCATTGTCAGCCCTCAACAGCTTGATGTTCAAGATTACATCAGCTAACCCAAGATCCTTCATCTCAAACAACGAGATAAGAAATCCTTGGTCTTCTTGATAATATTTAGGTTGGTTCCAAAAATTAGTATCATCGACATACAAGCAAATAATGACTCCTTCGCCCCAGCATGGCGATAGTACACACATTTATCAGCTTCATTTACAACAAATCCTTCAGTAGTTAAAGTTCTTTCGAACTTCTTGTGCCACTTCTTAGGTGTTTGCTTTAGACCATATACATACTTCAACAATTTGCACACCTTTCCTTCTTGGCCATTTACTATAAATCCATCTGGCAGGTCCATGTAAAATTCCTCATCCAATTCTCCATTTAGAAAAGCCGTCTTAACATCCATTTGATGAACGAGAAGACCATATAAGGGAGCCAGTGATAGTAGTAATCTAATGGTAGTCAATCTAGCTACAGGTGAGTAGGTATCAAAGAAGTCTTCGCCTTTCTTTTGGGTATAACCCTTGGCCACAAGTCGTGTCTCGTACTTTTCAATTGTACCATTAGGTCTAATCTTCTTCTTAAACACCCATTTACAACCTACAGGTTTGCACCCATAAGAACGATCAGTGATCTCCCAAGTTCCATTAGCCAAAATGGAATCCATCTCACTTCGGACAACTTCCTTCCAGTAGTCAACATCTGGAGATGCATAGGCTTCTGAAATAGAAGTGGGATTAATTATCATCCACGAGATACACAATGAAATCATCACCAAAATAATTCATAGTACTCTGTCTCTTACTCCTATTAGGAGCTTCATTGTTATCCTCCTCGGGATTCTCAAGGTGTTCTATTGGAATGGTGGATTCAGGAATTGTAGCTAATTCCTGACTAGATGTACTAGGCACCGCCTGATTCGATGAGCTAAGCATATCCTTCATGGGAAATATATCCTCAAAGTAAGTCGCATCATTTGACTCAGATTTTACTATCAAGAATCTATAGCCAATGCTATGAAAATCATAGCCCAGAAAAACACAATGCACAGATTTTGGTCCAAGCTTGGCGCTTCTTGGGAATCGGCACATTGACTATAGCCAAACATCCCCAAGTTCTTAGATAAGATATTTTCAACCTTTTCTTCTCCCATTCCTCGAATGGATTTATTTCTTTATTTTTTGTGGGAACTCGGTTTAGGACATGACATGCAGTCAATATCGCCTCCCTCCACCATGCCTTGGAGAGACCCGATGTGTCTAACATGGCGTTAACCAAATCAGTTAGAGTACGGTTCTTTCATTAGGCCACCCCATTTGACTGAGGTGAGTAGGGAGGCATCCTCTCATGGATTATACCATGTTCCGCACAAAATGAATCAAAATCATTGGAAAAGTACTCTCCACCACAATCAGACATAAGCCGCTTGATCTTTCGATCAATTTGGTTTTCTATTTAAGCTTTATAGATTTTGAAGAAATTTAACGCCTCATCTTTTGATTTCAGAAGATACACATAACAATATCTAGTTGAGTCATCAATCAACGGTCATGAAGTATTTCTTTCCACCTTTTGTGAACACACCATTCATCTCACAAAGATCTGAATATATGAGTTCTAGAGGTGCCAAATTTCTTACCTCCGCAGTCGTATGTGACTTGCGAGGTTGCTTAGCTTGAACACACACTTGACACTTAGAACCCTTGATAGTAGTGAAACTCGGGATTAAATTCAGTCTACCTAGCCGCATCATACAAACAAAATTAACATGACAAAGACATGAATGACAAACATTTGTCTCAATATTGGTGCAAATATGATTAACAACTTTATTACAGACGTCTGACATGGATAAGCGGAACAAGCCTCCGCACTCATAGCCTTTACCAACAAAGGTTCCAAATTTTGACACAATAAATTTATTGGATTCAAACACAATTTTATAGCCATCACGACACATAAGCGATCCGCTAACAAGATTTTTATTGATAGAAGGTACATGATGCACGTTTTTCATCAGGCACATGATCTTTCTCGAAGTGAACTTCAGATCGACCGTACCAACACCACGAACAGTAGCATGCGAGCTGTTGCCCATCAGCACAGAGGAAGTCCCTGCCACCTGATAAGAAGAAAACATGGAGATATCAACACAAACGTGTACATTGGCACCTGTGTCAATCCACCATTCAGGAGAATGACATACTGAAAGGATATTAGGAAATATACCATACCCATCATCCTTCATCTCAGTGTCTCCAATGACAACATTGGCGGTCTTGCCGCCCTTTCCTTGCTGACGCTTCTCAAAGCGGTTTGGGAAATTGGGAGCCCAATGATCAGGGTCACCACAGACGTGGCATACTCCTTTCTTCTTATCAATATTTTTCTTGAAATTGGTAGACTGTGAGGCCTTGTTCTTCCCATCAAATTTTCATTTCCCATCATACTTGTTCTCGTTCTTGGACTTGTAGGCTTGGAAGTTCTTCTTCTATACCAAATTGGCACTAGAACCTCCCACAACACCTCGAGCACGTGTGTCTTTTCTCTCACCTTTTCTTCAACATAAAGAGTACCAATGAGATTCGTGACACAAAACTCTTGCCTCTTGTGTTTCAGAGAAGTAGCAAAATTCCTACATAAAGGAGGAAGTTCGGCAATGATGCCTCTGGCAATAAACTTATCCGGTAACACACACGTGAACTGCTCAAGTTCCTTAGCAATGGACTATATATCATGAGCCTGCTCAACAATGGAGCGCTCCTCCGTCATCTTATAGTCATAGTATTGCTCCATGACATATAATTCAATGTCCGCGTCCGAGACCCCAAACTTGGCCTCAAGCGCATCCCACATGTCCTTGCCTGTAGTGATGGAAAAATATGAGTCAACAATATTCTCACCAAGAACACCGATAATAGCACCTCTCAAAAGAGTGTCGGATTCCTTGAAAGTTTTCTCGTCGAGGGGAGTAAGCTCTCCTTCATACTTTCCTATAGTTGCATCAAAGCATCTGATGGTTGTGAGCCAGAGAATTGTTTTGGCACACCATCTCTTAAAATTGACACCCTCAAATGGAGGTGGCCTCAGAGACCAGCAAAACCAACAGGGGAAATTTTCCTAAGGTTTTTGGATTGTTGGATATCTTAGCAATTTTCCGCATGATATAAGTAAATCAGAAAATAAATAAAACATGACTAGAAAAGGGATAACCAAACTAGTCATGGCATCTAATAAGAGAATGATAAAAACAATTCTAGACAAGATAATAGAGATAGAAGTTGCATCATGATCTCGACTAGGATAATGAGGACGACATACGGGACAGCGGAAGAAGACATGTTCACGTTGTCGGTGTTGTCGCCCATGTCGTTGTAGAGGCTGCTGATGTCGGGGAAGAAATCCTCGTCGAGGAAGAACTCGTCCGCGTCCATGATGTGGTCAGTAGTCGCGCAGAAGTGCTCCCCAAAACCCTTGTCACCGCTTTCCTGTACTGGATCTCAAGCGTCGCGGCTTCGGAGGCCTACTCTCCCGGCTCGTGGTGCACGTGGCAAGACGGGATAGGGAAGACCTTGGTTGGCACAAAGTTCTAGAACTTGGAGGCTATAGTGTTTCGTGTGTGTTTCTAGAGTGGAGCGACCTCTCTATATATACACACAGGAGGAGGCAAACAGGCTACGGTGGGAGATGAAACGAAGGGACGGAAGACGAACTAAACAGGGCAGTAGTATTCTTTGTCCACTAAGAAAAAATGTTTCAGATTTTTGTGCGCAACCGTTCATTCAAATTCCATTCATGCATGACAAAAAAGAAGAGAAGCTCTCGGCTCGAGGCATTCTTGCAAACCGCGCGCGTCATGACGAGGCAAGCGGGCGGCGGAGGAGGAGGAGTGGGTGTGTGGGAGTCCTCTTCTCATGCTTGTACACCAAGTGGTGCAGCCCCCTTATAAGGAGGTCCAACTCTCTCCAAACTAGCATGGTGAGACTAAACTTTTGTCCCACCACTTGCCATGCATTAATGGGCCAATTTGACCTTTGGGGTTTTCAGAAATTGTGGCCTAAATTTTGATGGGTTGGTCCTACATTCAAAAAAATTCCAACATAAGTCTCCCCTCACACCGCTCTTCTGGCCACCGTTTCCGCCGCCGCTGGCGGTAATGGAGGCGCCTATCCGTCCGTCTCGGTGGTGGGCAGGGGAGGTGCATCTCGGCCGTGATCCATGGGGGATGGTGGGTGGCGGCGGAGGGTCATGGGCAGCGCGGCTGGGCTTGGCTGGGCCCTGAGCGCCTCCACCGGAGCAGCGACGAGGAGGAGGTGGTGCGCCACCAAGCGGTCCTCCACCGCTCGGTGGAGATCTAGGTTGGCTCGATCTGGTCTTGGCATTGTCCAAGATCTACGCCGGTTGAGCCTAGGCAGGTCTGTGTTCTTGGTACTTGTTCTTGCCACGCCAACGAGCCATTCTTGGCTGCCCTCTCCATGTATGCCGATCTGGTTGGTAGTTAACTGGTGGCGAGGGGCTGCAGGTCTTTCAGATAATGTTGGCGGTCCTCGGATTCTTCTCACACCAAGTTGAAGATCTGTCGAATGCATGTTCCCATCACTATTGATGGATTGTCTTGTTCCGGAAGGCCTTGCCGACGAAATTCATTATGCGAATTATGCATGAAGATTGCTAGATTGGGTGGTTTCGGTCGTGTGCACCTGATATGTTGCAAACGTATCTATAATTTTTTATGCTCCATGCTTGTTTTACACCAATTCCTATATGTTTTGTTTACACTTCGTTGCACTTTTATACATTTTCTGGCACTAACCTATTGACAAGATGCCACGGTGTCAGTCCTCTGTTTTCTGCTATTTTGTATTTCATAAAAGTTGTACAGGAAATATTCTTGGAATTGGATGAAACAAAAGCCGAAGTTCATATTTTACCGTAACTAAGACGGAGTCCAGAGGAGAGACGAAGAGGCGCCATGGGGTGCTGTGCCCCCCCCCCAGGCGTCCACCGACCTCGCCCTTCCACCTATTTATTCATGATCTCGGGAAAAACCTAAATACTCGAGCCTCCATCCACGAAAATTTTCGTCGCGGCCACCATTGCTGACCCTAGCTCGGGAGGGTTAGGAAGCTCCTCCCGGCACCCTGCCGGAGAGGGAGATCATCAACGGAGGCCTCTACATCGCCATCCCCGTCTCCGAAGTGATGCGTGAGTAGTTCATCTCTAGACTACGGGTCCATAGCAGTAGCTAAATGGTTGTCTTCTCCAATTTATGCTTCATGTTTAGATCTTGTGAGCTGCCTATCATGATCAAGATCATCTTTATGTAATGCTACATGTTGTGTTTCTTTGGGATCCGATGAATATTGAATACTATGTTGAGATCGATTATATACTTTTCATATGTTATTTGTGGTCTTGCATGCTCTCCACTAATAGATGCTTTGGCCAAGTAAATGCTTGTAAGTCCAAGATGGAGTATTTATGCTCGATAGTGGGTTCATGCCTCTAGCTTTCTGGAAGAGTGACAATAACTTCTAAGATTGTAGATGTGTTGTTGCTACTAGAGAGGAAACAACAATGCTTTATCTCAGGGTAATTCTATTGTTTGCTTTACACACATTGCTTAATGCGATAATCTGTTGCTTGCAACTTAATACTCAAAGGGGTTCAGACGATAACCGGAAGGTGGATTTTTAGTCATAAACGCAGTTGGATTATGGTCTATCTATTATGGTGTAATGCCCAAACAAATCTTGTAGTAATCATCTTGTCAGGTATGCTCTTTATTCTATCAATTACCCAGCTATAATTTGTTCACCCAGCATGTTATTTATCTTTATGGAGAGACACCTCTAGTGCACTGTGGACCCTGGTCCTCTCTTTTACACTGATAAAATCATCATGTTCTGTTTACTTGCTGCAAACATTGTTCTCTTTAATTCCACTGCAAAGAAACATCTGTTTCCACACTATGCGGTTAATCCTTTGTTTTTAGCAAAACCGGTGAGATTGACAACCTCTTTGTAAGTTGGGGCAAAGTATTTTGGTTGTGTTGTGTGTAGGTTCCACGTTGTTGCTGACGCCGGTAGTGCGCCCTACCACAAGTCAGCTAGCAACACCTTCAGAAGTCACGCCTTTCTCCTACTAGTCAATTAAACCTTAGTTTCTTACTGAGGGAAAACTTGCTACTGTGCTTATCATACCTTACTCTTGGGGTTCCCCAACGGTGTGCAATCTGCGCTCATCAGCACCCGTGTTTTTTTATTTGACCGTTTGGTTTCAGAGGGAGTGCTTCGAAGCTCTGCTGGTTGTTAATATCATGGAGCTCGTTTTTTATTTCCATGGTGCTGGCGGAGAAGGTCATGAAAGCCAAGATCAGTGGAATAGCAATGGTGGTCGGATATTGGTGGTGATGTGGAATTGGCTTAGTGCTTCGTGACTTGAAATAGCGACATGTATGTGGGGGCGACTGCACAGGAGAAGTTCAGAGTCTTATCTTTCATGGTGAAAATCCAAGGTCTGGCTTTAATTGGTTGTGACTGACAATGTTCTTGTTGAAGGCATTGTTTTGAGAGGGATGACTTTCTACAGTGTGAAAACTAAGATCTATGATCGGGCGATGACAGCATTTGTGCATTGTTTCCTTCTTGGAGGCGTCGCTTATGGAGAAGCTGATCTTTTGTTGTTGTTTTGGTGGTGTCAGTGTTCTTTGTTTCAAGAAATGGATCACTATAGCGGGACTTTTTTAAAAATTCTTCTATCTTTTTTGGTTGTGTGCATCCTTTATGCCATTAGGCCATGGCGTTGTTGCAGAGGCTGGGTGTAATTGATATCTCCGCGATATTAATATATGCTCTTTATCGAAAAAATAGACCAAAAATCACACGGCATAAGTTGTGCCTCAGTTGTATGCTTTTGTGTACTCAGTAATGTACGTCAGAGTTTTATTTTTGTTTTTGGAAGCACGTGGTGCACATTCAAGCCGCTGGCCGGGGCCGATTGTCCCATATTACAAGTATAAACGAGGGCGGCACTTGAGAGCTGAGTGGGGCGATTGAGAGCCGCTCATCGGGTGTGTCCACCTACTTGGCACCTCCTCGTCGTCCGAACACAAACATCCGTTAGTTGGGTGTCGTGTTGTATAATAATCTAATGGGAGATATCTGATGCGTCGTATATGTCACATGGGAACTAGTGTTTTCTTGATGGAAAACTCCTAGCTTAGCATTGCAACAATTTGTATTTAGTTATGCAACAAATTCCGATTACTGCAACATGCTATGGAAGTTGGTTGCAACATGTAGAAACCAATGCATGTGTCAACACGGAAATTAATTTGCAGGATCACCAAAAATCAAGGTTTGTGGTAGGCGCCACAAATTGACGCACATGTAGCATCCATGAGTATATATGCAATAAAAAGTTATGTGCGCTTGCAACATGCCAAACTAGACAATGCAACACATGCATAAATGAAACATCTAGCCTTATACAACCTGGCACTTGTGGGACTGACCTTGTCACCTCGGGCTCGTCGCTGATAAACCAGACTCGTGTGCTCCACAATGTTTCCATATATACTTAGACCCTAGATGCCTTGTGGCTCCACCTTGTCGGTAACTCAGCTTCACCTTGGCACATGTTAGAAAATCTAATCCCACGACTAGCCCCTAGCTTTATGGACACACCAACCCATGTTCACGTCAGACATTAGCTTGTCATTTTCCTCATTTAGAACATACGATAATAAGTATCGTTTGGCATCGTGCAAATCAGCGGTAACGACTAACGAATTTGTTCGTGTGGTGCATGAGGGGAACAAGTTATTTACCAGATAAGAGGAACAAGTTATTTACCGTCCCTCATGGTTATTTTGGACATCTCTTTAGGAAACCGCTATTTTCTTGATTTTATTTAGTGACACACGCAATATTGTCGCTAGCGTGATGCTTGCGAACTCGGATATACGATACACTCATAATTGTGCCAACCTGGGATCACCGACGGTTAGGCATGTGCTTTTTGTTTCCTCTTTTTGGAACAAATATGGTACTAAGTATTATGTATCATCTCCCAAACTGTAATCATGACTAACGACATTGCTTGCGCGCGGTGCATGTGGGGAACAAGTTGTTTATTGTCTCTCACGGTTCTGTTTGGACATCTCAAGATGAAATTAATATCTTCTTTGACCTTTTTGAGTGAATTAAGGCCATCGTTAGTGTGATTTTCATTGAACTTTGTGAATTTTTTTATTTATTGATTTACATAATAAATACCAATTGGTTTCAACTAAATGGTGAGGAACAAACGCATGTATTGCAGCATCAAACACACAAGCTTTGTGGTAGACGCCCACCAAATGCACTGCACAGTCCTTAACAAAGATCAATAATTAATTTCTTCCAAATTATTGCTAATTCTTGTTAAATTATTAGCACAAATAAATCCAGGACACGTCACACGCAACTCGTGCACTACATTCAGCGGCGCCCATGCTCCAAGTCTGGCCCACTTCTTATGGAATCTAAAAAATTAAGATGTTCCCTCCCAAGATTCCCCTATAAAACGTCCATCTTATTACTTGGAGGTTCAAAATTAGTTGTTAAATAACTAGTCTAGTTTGGAAGCTCCAGCAAATAAACTAGCCACCTTAGGGAGAGGCAGCTTATTTGTAAGGCATCAAAAGAACTAGGCACCAACATAGAATTTTCGATAACCAACCTGAGGTTGGGTGGTTAGGAGGGTGGTTGTACCCCCAGCCCACCAGAGTTCAAACCTCAGGTTTGACATCTGTGTGTCTCATAAAGGCGGAATATTCATTCAATGGGAGGCGACGTTCCCGTCGAGAGCGAGGCATCTGTGGTGACTTCGTCAATTTCAAGATCCAATCTGTCAGCTCAGTCTTCCGAAGGTGCTCATAGGGGTAGGATGTGCGTGTGCGCGTTCATAGGGGTGAGTGTATACGCGTGTATGTGAGCGTCCGTGTTTGTACTGTGTTTCTAAGAAAATATAGAGTTTTCTCATGCCCAATTCATAATTCCTAGTGCTAGACAAAAACAATACCAGATCGGGTCAAGTGGATGCCCGAGCTAGCCTCTATCATCCTCTGGCCCTATGGGTCTTACTTCAAAAGGAACACCGAGACGAAGCATGGATGCAACAATAGTTTGTTTAAATAAATACAAATTAACACACATATATATATATATATACATAGCACTGCGATTATTTAAATTTAATAAATGTTTCTAATATTCTTTGTTGATTTGTCCAACAATCTTCATCTAACCCAATGTGAAAATAATTTCATTGAAATGAAGGGAGCACAACTTTACAAGTACAGAGTACTATCAATACTATTGCCCTCGCATATGCCCCAACTTTACTCTCTCATCCGTCTCCCAACATATCTCAACAAACCATATATAAGAAAACTCAATAAGCATATCTCAGAAAAAACTCAACAATCCATGACATGCATTTTATGCTAAACATCCACTCCACAAACCACGCAATGCATTTTCACGCAAAGCATTCACTGCAAAAAAGAGAAATCCGGTTACTTCCTAATTACTCGGTCCATTCTCGTTTCCTCTCTTGTACGAGGGGCTTGCTTCTGGGGTCTCAATCTCTCTCCACGAAATTACAATGCGATGATGAGTCACATGAAATAAACAACAACAATGTGGCCCATTGTTGGCGTATCAATTTAGGTTTCCCTACCAGTGTTCGAATATGACTCTCTATCAGCATCTCTCATTGTACACTAATCACCATCCAACATCAGTCAATTCCGTCCGGCCAAACTGCATGTCCAACAATAATTAGTGAGTGTCATAGTAGGTATAACTATACAAATCAATCAATATAAATAAACTATTTTATACATATCATTCAACATCAAACATGAAAATGCTAATAAAATGGAGAGATGAGCTTAACAATACATAATGGACACGGTTTTCTTTAAGTTATGTATTGATCGTAAGGTGCACAAAAGCATGAAAATTCTAACCCCAGCCGGTTTTTGTGTTGATGATGTTGTCTTGTAAATGTGTGCAATTCCAAAATAAAAAATTATGTTATATTTCTTCATCCAAAAGTAAAAGGGGATCAATCAATTAAACTGTATCCCCATATCAAAAACATACTACAACTCTTTTTTACCATGATCTCTCACATTGCCATTGACGATGATGATGTTGCCTCAATCGGAGTCCTCAAGGCAACGGGGCAGGACATGAGCCACGCAAAGCCTAATAAATGGAGATTAATGTACATCAGCTTAAGGTTAGAAAAAAAGCCAGCATCATACATTGTTTGGAGAATGGTGATGAAAAAATAATAATACACTTCCATTTTGTTGAAAAATTGGGTAGCTAGGGAAAAATGAAGTTAGTTTCGAAGTAGAAAATAACCCATATAGCATTTATACTTGACTTGGGGGGGGGGGGGATTGTTGTGATTTGACATAATACTTTTGTTCAACGTTCGATATGATCATGTTTCAGTAACATAAGCGGGTTGCAAATAAAGGTAAACAATATACATTTTGGTTTTCAGTGCGCTTAACATTTTCATTCCATGTTGATTTTTGAAATTATTTTATTGGAATCATTTTTTGGTGATTGTTCAATACACAAAAACAAAGAGATCATGCCCCGATGGTTTGCCACGCCCCTTGTACACATGTGCCCCCTTACAAAAAAAAATGATGGAACAAGCAATGTAAAAGGCTCAACATATACAACCCCGCCAAATCATTTTTTGTGATTATTAACTTATTATATGTGATCATAATGATTGCAAATTATCATGTGACATACATTGAGATTCTAGAGGTATTCACCATGTCTAAATGGAGTACTCAAAATTGCATAGCCCGGATGGAACTCGGATATATATGGGCCATGTAGACACTATGTTGGCATTCCAACAATCCATGTCATTTTATTTTATTTGAGATCGTATAACCATATAAAATTGCATTTTCCTTCTTAAACTCCCAAATTTTATCTGACTTTGATATTACAATATACATAAGACAGACTTGATGAGAGCTTTCATTATCCCGCGAATAATTTACTAAAGTAGTATAGTAAAGTTAATTATGGTTTTCTATATTCGAAAACTAATATATGATTACCACCTGAGTTATGTATCATAAATTGTTCAATGTCAGGTTTTATTTGATATCTCTGTTCATATAGGTTACATGACTCATTATGATGTTGCATCACCATACAACTAGCTTGTCCTAATTTAACTCCCCAATTTTCTTCGAGTTTCATATTAAAATATTTGGATACATAAGACAAACTCGATCTAAAATATCATCATCACATTAAGAATTGGCTAGTAGGGTGGTGAAATTAATCAAGTTGTAATAGATTAAAGAGATAAAGTAACCAACATATTCATGAGTTAAAGTTTAATATTTATTTCATTTCGAATCTTCAATCGTATCTATTTTATCTTATGTGTTCCATAACAAACATTATTTGCTTTAGTTTATTATGTTGGGATTTTCTTTAATTGCAAGCAGAACAGCCAGTGTGGCTAGCTGGATATCTTGCTCGCAAGTAAACCAAAATTTTGGTTCTATATAACAATTTCATTTCATAATGTCGAATATATCATCAAGTGAGCATAAGAACATGCCTCATTAGACTTCACCTCCAAGAATATAGTGCCTCCTGTTTTGATTCGCATTATTTTAGTTTGTGTCGTCTCCCCATATTGTTTGGAACAACCACATAGACACCTTCATGCGACTAATGCCACTTTCCTCTGTTTTGCTACTTATTAGAAGTGAACATATGCATTCACAATAAACATGTTATGCACTATTTCATGTTACATTCATTTAACTGAGAGGAAGAACTGATGTGCTGGTTATAGGGGCATGCTTATTCTATCTGCCATTGTGTTCAAGAAAACAAATATATGCATTCATAGTTTTACTTCTAATTAACAATGGTATTTGTAAAAAAATATGTAAAGAATATTTAAAAGTAAAACGTGCAAACATGAGGAAAGAACCATCATAAAAAATTATATCTATTGTAAATCTTATGCTCTAATTAATATTATGGTAGTCCGGGTATCTCATTCATGTATAGGTAAATATTAGTTTTTGTAGCCCAACATGTCTGTCCATGCAATCTCAAGTAGTCAGACACTTGGACATACTACCTAATTGACCACACAATATATTTATGGAGTATGTAAGTTTACATATCTTTGCACATAAACTTACTTGAACACAAATATATTTATGGAGTATAACTTTTTTTCTATAGCCTAATATTCATTTGCGTGCATTGTCTTATGCAGCCAGATGGGTAGCCTAATTGTGCAAAAAAAAACATGAATCATTTGCTAAGTACTAGCGGTGAATTAAATATCCAAATATTAAAATAATTTGGATCATTTGTACTTTAAGGTCAATTTTTTAAAAGTATATGCAGGTGAAATATGTTTGATTCACTTAACTTGAAGCTTTTTTTTTTGCCCGATACAATATTTAGATGGTTTCAGCCTTCCCTTCCAAATTTAAATAGTTCCTATGTTGTCTGGCAAAATTCCCCAAAATGATGAAATCTAAAGGGGTTCAATATTAGGTATAGCATGTGTCCCCGATCACGTATAGCTATTATTCCAGTGCTAAAACACATATGGTGAACTCCATCATTGTTTAAAAAATTGCAACCTTTGTGCTTGCAAAATCTCAAGTACCAAGAAAATAATCGTAGCAATTGTTCAGTAAAATATGGTACATATCAATGCGAACCCATTCCTTTAACCTCATTATTTTGCCTGAGTATAAACTATGGAAGTAATGATGATAAGGGAAAAATAAATTTCTGATCTACTAATGTAGTTGAGAATTTAGTGAAATGTGTAGCACATAAAAATGATATTTAAACAGTTATGCAAATTTAAAAAGTCTTATAGCCAGCAATTTCATTGCAATAAGTTCAAATTCAAAGACGTATAATTTTGTGACATGCAAGAAATCATAATGATTCTTGGAATATTACCGAGTACCTTAGTAATTAGTTGGTACATGTAGTTTTAATGATAAAATCTCCTTGAAGTTCAGCATATCTTTCATCATCCATGAACCTAACGCCTTGAAATTTAAATACACAATCAATTACAAACAGTAAGCATCTTCACGTTGAAAAAGTGGTTGTTGCAATCAGAGATGCTAATTAAGTTCCCTACAAAATTTAGACCGTACCCCTTCCTGCTCAGGCTGATGTATTGGCTTGGAAACTTATTCATATGAATGTATTTGAGTTACTCAAGATATAAAAATATCGAATTGGAATCCTAGACACACTATATTTATGGTAAGCAATATAGTTATGATCATAGTAACCATCTACAAAATTCAAACCGTCGATCACTGAACAGATATTAAAGCTAGCATGTAGTTCTGAAGCATAATAAGTAGAAAGGAATAAGTGTTCGGTATGAAGCTGCATGTCCTGGCACATGGTTACCAAGTTAATCTATAGAGGAGATGACTCATGAAGCAAGCTTTACTGGCAAGTTGCAACGGATCACAAACATCTTATCAGTGTGCATGTACATGCTGGTACGTAGAGCAGCGGCATGTGCATGATCAATGCATCGATCTTAGGGCAGCGATATAGCAAACCGTAACCTACAAGGGGATCAGATGCAAATAGTTCACCAGATGAAGCTGATGAGATGGATGTCATGAATACTTTAAAGGTGATCTAGGCCAGCAAGAAACGCAATCACGTTAAGCAAATGGAGGAGGAGATTAGAAGAAGCCGTTGACACCGAAGCTGACGAAGGAAGACTAATGGATGGCAAATCACAAGAGGAGGTGGAGAATGCGGCTAGATGTGTCAACTTAAGGGGCCACGGCCAGCAGCACTGGAAGAGGCGATGTCATGTCACGAGTCAAGAATCGAGAGCACGTCTAACCAGCCCCCCATGAATACTTTTTCGAAGCGAGATGTATTGGAATCAGACTCAATGTGTGCGTACATTTCAAATAAATTGAATGGAGTATTTTTAAATATCAGTCATTTGTTACAGATCTGTCCGTCTAAATAATTTACGTGATGTGGATTAACGAGGTGTCTTCAATGGTGTATATTTGGTTCAGTAAATAATAATAGTTAGATATACATGTTATCTCTGTCCTTTCTTGCACGTAGTATACCATAATAGTTGCGAGTTTTAGGTTCGAAACCTAATAGTTGCACTTTCGGGCCTATAACGTGTTCCCCGTCCTGTCATTGACAAGTTGGTCTCATGTAGGAGTCTACACAAACAGATAAAAGTACGCTACAACAAATATATATGAAAACTCAGTCACATATAAATATTCTCTTATTCAAAAAAGCACATACAAGATAACATTAGCACATATCCTCAAACTACAATGCTTGCTAGGGTAGATGCATGATGTATTGTGTAGCGAGACAACTAACAAAGCTCCTCTTATTTAGATCCAGAGAAACAGCCTCCTAGTCAGCATTCAAGGAAAAGCAGGACGAAACCACATCGGCGCTTGATAGGGATTGCTTAGCCCTGCATAATCGGTCAAGGAGACATTTCTAGGAATATCCTCAAGACTCAGATCAATGGCAACAACATCATGGTCGGCCAGAGCAGCAATGTACAAACAATTCCTCTTCAAATCTCCCGTGGGCACCGACACAGGAACGTACAAAGGATAGTTTGGTCCAAGAAGTAATGCATGATCACCAATATCGCGAACTTCTGCAATGCTTTGTGCATCATTGTCTAGCTCATGAATCACAGCCCCATGTACAATGAAGTTCCAATACTGGTTGCTATGACTTGGTCCTGTATTACCCATTCTAATAGGAAGGTCTTCTCCGTACGGGCAGACAATCAGTATATTGTCTCTTAGAGATGGCGCAAGAATGAAATCAAATCGTGCCCACCCTTGGGTATTAATAGACGAGCCCATCAGTAGCTTGGGATGTCGTCCTCCTTGGTCCAAATCCCATGACCACAAGTCGCCGTTCTGGCAAATAGAAATGATGTTACCTCTATGCACAATAGCATCACAGTAACTCTGCCCATACCTATCGGGATTCTCCAATGTGATCCAGCGATCACACCCCACCATCGTATAGTACAAATTGTCGAGTGATATCGCAATGGCAAAATAACCATCAGCGTTATCAGGAGTTCTACACAGTTGCACGCGATCAAATGACCCTGCCATGTGGTCAGGCAAGTCAATGCAACATCCCTTTGTGATAGGATTCAAAAGCTGGACACGGGTTGCTCCAACATTGGTGATCACTAGCCATTCATCTCTGCCGCCTATCCATCTCCCATATTCCAGACCCTCCACCTCTACCGAGAACACCTTGCTTGACAATATGTTAGTGATAGAAAACAAACCCCGCTCATAATCATCCGGGATCTCCCAACCATCATCGGAGGGGGAGGTGATTAGGGTGGGAGCACCTGGCTGAAGGCGACGATTCTTTGCGTAAACAGCTGCCCACGGTTTACAGACCAACGGAAAGCTGAGGACATCGAACGCCCCCAAGAGATCAAGAATGGCATTGCAAATATCCGCTGGAAGATTTATCCATCCATGGAAAACGGTGGAAGTGTCGCCAGCATCTGCATGTAGACCACCATGACATGGTTAAGGATCAAATACATTAATTAAGTGTGATCGAGTCGTGAAAACTATTGTCTCAAGTGATCTTAGAGCATCTCTAGCCGAACCCATAAAACCCTTAGAGGAGCAAAAATTAGCGTATACCTAGCCGAATTGCTATAATGTTTAGAGGGGCAATTTTTTAGGATTAGGCCCCGCGGCTCCTATTTTTACTCGTGCAGGACTCCGCCGAGCAAAAGATTCCGCCTCCACCCACTATTACACCTTCGCCGCTACGTCGCCTATTTCCGTCGGCGTTCACTCCGACAATGACCTATTTCATCCACTACGAGCATGTACCCTCCTCCGCTCTCCTTCGCCACCCCGCTTCGCTCGCCGGCGGCTACTGTCCCTGAATCGGGTCGCAACCATTTCTATCCTGCCACATATTTGTGGTCGTTTCCGTCCACAGTGAGCTTGGTTTGTTCAAAAACGAAGCCATCAAAGGATGTAGATGTCATAGATCGATCGCCGCGAAGCTAGGCTTCACCAGAACCGAGGCCCCAAGCATATTTCTCACGAGGCTAGATCCAGCCGCTGCAAAGACCGGCGGCAGTTAAGACTACTATTCTGCGACCTCTATGTCATCGATCGATTGTCTCCATGGTAACATGGCCTACCACGGACAACGCCTCCACCAGATTCACCACCGGCGCCGACAACAACTCGGATGCGGTAAAGTACCTAGATTTGCCCATTTTGGATTTTTTTTCCCAAATTAGACAAATTTGATTTTGTATTTCAAAATTAGGATACAACATGTGAGGCATGTGGTGCTCCTGGTTGGCAATCCTTGTTGAAGAATTGTGAAGAGACCAAGATGAAAATTTTAGAAGATTTGAACTTGACAATTGACCAAAAGAAAAAGCTGGGAGATAATAAGCTCGAGCTAGCTCACAAGAAGACAAGGAACATGGAGGAGTTCTTGAAGAACAGTGAAGAAGCTAAGAATGAAAAGGCGCAAAATATTTTAAAGAGCTAAATGTTATGAGTTCGGCTAGGATCCACTTTTTTTAGGGAAGCAAATATGTTTAAAAGATAGGAAGTCATACACTCCTCTAAATCTTTGGCTTTCGGCCTGCTTTCGGCTAGAGATGCTCTTAGTGAGGAACTCAAAAAATAACATGGACTAAGGCAAAAGATACGTACCAAGATCACCGTGTTTGGGCTCAGTGGACACAACGACGGCGTCGGTGCACATGGTGATTATCTCTTCCTCGCCGATCTTCCCGAAAAACGACGGCTGCGCGCTCATCTCTTCCGGTAGTACACTGCTTGGGAGTTGCCGAGTTGGGACGGGTTCTTTCTGTGGCTGGGCAGTGCGAGAGCGGTGGTGGCGATGCACAGGGTATAAATAACGAAGCTAGGGGCAGGCATTCGGAGGCAACGGTAATAATAGTGTTTAATGCCTGCCTGTTGTTTTCCATTTTGCGTGGACAGATCAGGGACGTCCATACGTACATGAGCGGCTCCCCATTGCCCTATCTTTAGAAAATGGAAAACAATTAATTGTTAATGTATATCTCGAGGTGGATGGATATCGGTTACCATGCATATGGAAACAATTTGCTTGAGACAGATCGCTACGGTTTGTTTTTTTGGCATTTCCTTCTTCATTTGGCCCACGCAAAGGCATGAGTATACGCTGGTTAATTCGGACAGATCAGTACCTTAATTGTCCATTCATACAGTATATCCAAATTAATGTGTATACACGCGTACACCCTCCTGGAGCATCCTGCGGTTGCCAGTACTGCAAGCAAGCCTTTTGCCACCACAACATACGCAGCTGTGTCTCGGCTGTATACTCATGCGTGCTCAGTAAGTCAGTAATATACGTAGAGTTTTCTTTCTGTTGCGGCCGATTGTCCTGTTGTACGAGTAGATCAAAATGAGGCTGGTGCACTCGTGGAAAACCTATCAACAAATGCGTGATTGGCACATGAGGCGTTAGCTGGGTGCCGTGTTGTACAATACGGTGCAGCACACCCCATGATATCATATGTCACATGGGACCATTTGCTTGAAGGGTGACACACTAGCTCGAACACTTGCGTGTTCAGCCGGCAGAAAACACCCTTCATGGAACGTTATGTAACATCCTTTGGTTTAAATTTTGCTCGCGGTATGTGGTGTAAAAATTATCGGCATTTCGGAGACATCTCGCAACAACTTCTATTTTCTTATGCAACAAATACGATTGGTTGCGCCATGTTGAGAAAACTGGGTAATAACATGCGCGGCAGGGGAACAAACGCTTTTGTATCAACGAAGAAATTAAATTGCAGCATCATATCAAACAAAGGCTTTATCGGAGACGCCCAAAATCATACTCACGGAGCCTAGAGCCTTCGACCAAGGCCTACTTCACTAGGCGACAAGCGTGCGTCGGTTCTATGACGTACTCTAGGGTGACAAGTCACCAACTCATCGGACCCACCAGCTGAGGGCCCACCTTGTTAGTGACTCAACATCACCCTGTCGTAGGTTAGAGAATCTCATTCAGCGACTATCCCCTTACTTCATGCATGAGTTTGTTGTTTGCCTTCATCTAAAACAAATATGATAGTAAGTATTATTTATCATCGAGGAAATATGTGCTAAGGACTAACAAAAAAAATCATGCGCTGCGCGCACGTGAGATGGACATGTTATTTACTGCCCCCGAGGGTTACGGGACATCTCTTGATGAAACCACGATTTTCTTGGACTTTATTGAATGGCACAAGCAACATCGTCGCTAGCGTGATGCTTGGAAATTAACTCAAATATACGATACACTCATAACCGTGCCAACCTGAGCTCACGGAGATCGGGCATGTACCTTGTCGTTTCCTTTGTTTGAAACAAACATGGTACTAGTAAGTATTATGTATCATTAACCAAATATATGGTCACGACTAACGACTTTTCCCATGAACTGTGAGTGAAGGGGACAAGTTATTTATTGTCTCTCGAGGTTTTGTTCGGAATCTCATGATGAAACTACTTTTTTCTTTGACCTTTTTGAGTGAACTAAGCAATATCATCGGTATTTTCATGATGGTAGAACTTGGTGTTTATATTTATTTATACAACAATGCCGATTTGTTTCAACTAGATGTGGAGGAAATTGATCATGACATACGCAAAAGAGAAACAAACGCATGTACTGAAAACACACAAGGCGTTGTGGTAGACGTGCGAAATCATCGCAATATGTTGCATATGTGTATATATCCATAGCAAAACATACATGTGCTTACAACATGGCAATCTAAACAGTCTAACATACACATATCAGAAACATCTAGCCTTCTTAGGGCCTGACATTTGTGGGACATATACCTTGTCACCTAGAGCTCATTGCTAATAAACCGGGCTCACTAGTGCCAAAAATGTTGCCATACTCAGAGAGCTTAGAGTCTTGACCCACGGCCCCACATAACTAGGCGTAATACCACGGGGTGAGTCCAAATCACCAACTCCTTGGCCCACGAGCTAGCGGGTGACTTTGCCGGTGAATCAATTTCAACATGGTGTATCTTACAGAATCTCATTTGGTGACTAGCCCCTATCAAATGCAGTACGCAGTCCTTAACAAGGGTTGATCATTAAATTCTTCCAAATTATTGATAATTTCTTGTTAACTGATTTGCGCAGATAAATCTAAGATGCATCACACGCAACTCGTGCAGTGAGAATCATCATGTGGTAGTCCATCCAGTGGCATCTTGAAAAACAATGCCCCCCCCCCCCCCAAACTTCTATAAACATCAAGATAATTATTTGGAGCCTCTAATTTAGTAGTTGGATAACTAGCTAGTTGAAAGCCCCAGCTAATAAGCTAGGGAGCTTATGGAAGAAGCTAGGGAAGGGCTACTTATTTTTAAGCCGTCAAAAGAATTGGGCAGCGACATAGAATTTTCTCAGGTCTCTCATAATTCCTAGTGCTAGACAAAATAACCAAACTTTAGGTCAAGTGGATGCGTGAGCTACAGGTCGGATTATGACAATGAATTGAATTGAGTGGACCCTTCCTTGCAAACGTATATATAATTTTTGATGTTCCATGCTTGTTTTACACCAATTGTTATATGTTTTGTTTACACTTCGTGGCACTTTTATGCATTTTTCGGAACTAACCTATTGACAAGATGCCTCTGTTGTTTTTGTATTTCAGAAAAGTTGTACAGGAAATATTCTCGGAATTGGACGAAAGAAAAGCCAAAGTTCCTATTTTTCCCGGAGCGAAGACGAAGTCCAGAGGAGAGATGAAGGGGGCCACAGGGTGGCCAGACCTACCCTAGGCGCGGCCTGGACCTGGCCCGCGCCTAGGAGTGGTCTGGGGCCACCATGCCTCCACCGACCTCGTCCTTCCGCCTATATAAAGCTCCCGACGCAAAAACCCTAAATATACAAGCCTCCATCCCAGAAAAGTTTCGTAGCTCCGCCGCCGTCGCAGACAAGATCCGGGGGACAGAAGTCTCTAATCCGGCACGCTGCCGGGACGGGGAATTGCCCCCGGAGTCATCTCCATCGACTCCACCGCCATCTCCATCGCCATTTCTGACTCCCATGATGAGGAGGGAGTAGTTCTCCCTCGGGGCTGAGGGCTCTACCGGTAGCTATGTGGTCTATCTCTCTCTCCCATGGTGTGATCTTTATGTGACCATGAGCTTTGTAATCTAGATGTCGTTATACTATTCAAGTGAACTTTACTTATGTGATCTCCGGAGACTCCTTGCCCCACGTGTGTAAAGGTGGAGTATCCACTGAATACTTGTTCACTGAATACTTGTTCACTGAATTATGATTTGAGTTGGATGTCTCTATGAAATTGTGGTGTGTTAGTACCGCCTATGAATGATCAAAGTGCAGCGCGGGGTGTTCATTAGTACTTGGGAATACATTTTTAAGGTTTGCTTTTGCAGACCTACGCAGTGGATTAATGTTCGTTATCCAGCCGGAGAGTCTTTCAGAGTAGCATAGTGAAGTGCTTAATATATTCCTTTATGATATCATTGTTGAGAGTGACCACTAGTGAAAGTATGATTCCTAGGCCTTGTTTCCAAGCATCGAATTACCGTTTATTTACTGTTTACTGCATGTTTACTTGCTGCCATATTTATTTTAGATTGTTATTACCACTCATATTCATCCATATCACTTGTATTTTACTATCTCTTCGCCGAACTAGTGCACCTATACACCTGACAAGTGTATTGGGTGTGTTGGGGACACAAGAGACTTCTTGTATTGTAATTGCATGGTTGCTTGAGAGGGATATTTTTGACCTCTACCTCCCTGAGTTCAATAAACCTTAGGTGATCCACTTAAGGGAAACTTGCTGCTGTTCTACAAACCTCTGCACTTAGAGGTCCAACACTGTCTACAAGAAAGAAGCGTGCGTAGACATCACTTTCCTTCACATCCTCTATAGTCCTCTGGCCATATGAATCATACTTAAAAAACACCAAGCAAAAGCATATACGCAACATAAGTTTGTTTAAATACATAAAAATAACATATATACGTACATACCATTATGATTACTTAAATTTTATGAAATGTTATAATACTCTTGATTGATTCATCCAGAAAATATTCATCTAGCCCAATGTGAAAAGAATTTCATCAAAATGAATGAAACATAGTTTTACTAGTACAAAGAACAACTGATACTATAGAATGATGTATTACTTCTCTTATCTTGGAACTCCTTCTGAATACCTTCTTTAATTTATTCCAAACTATCACAATGTTCGGCGGTTGTCAATATTATCAGTATATAGTCACCATAAATATTAAAATAAATAAATATCGCATATGAATGAAACATTTTAGATGGTCATGTTTGATCAGTTTAGAATTAAATTCATTTCGCAGACTAGCATGTTGATTTTATTTCATGCTACATTTTCACAAGGTTTAAAACCATATTAAAGTATGTCAATATCCGATTGATTTTGAGTCATAAACACAAACATTTTTTAATTAAGTAATAAGAAAAATTATCTCGCCAGATATAATGCTTATGTATATTTATTGAGATATGTCTATCGTGGTCAATCTTTACTAGGTCTATCTTCACTATTTATTATGGTTGAAGAGATGATGGTGCTTGTTTGTACATTGTACCCAGCTCCCACGTCCCCTCTACTTTCTCGTCCGTCTCCCAGCATATCTCAACAAACCATATATAAGAAAACTCAATACGAATTTCTCAAAAACAAAAAAAACAAAACTCAACAGTTTGTGACATGCATTTTATGCTAAACATCCACTCCACAAACTATGCAATGCACATCAAACCCAAAATTCACCGTAAAAAAAACTTGAGTTACTTCCTACTTACTCGGTCCCTTCTCACTTCCTCTCTTCTATGAGGGACTTGCTTCTGTGGTCTCCATCTCTCACCATGACATTACCTTGCAATGATGAGTCACGTCATATTAGCAACAACAAAGTGTTCCCATTGTTGGTGTTTCAATCTAAGTCTCCCACCATGTGCTTCAGTATGAGTCTCTATCAACATCTCTCGTTGTACACTAATCACGATCCAACATCAGTCATCTCCATCCAGCCAACATCTATATACATCCATCATTAGTGAGCTTCATAGTAGGTATAACTATACGAATCAATCAATATGAACAGTTTAATACAAGTCAGTAAACATGAAACATGAAACATGAAACATGAAAATGCTGATAAAATGGAGAGATGACTTTAACAAGACAAATTCAACATGATTTTCTTCCAATTATGTACTGACCACTCAAGTAAGGTGGACTGAAGCAGGACTTACCAACCCCAGCCATCCTTGTATTCATGATCTTGCTCTTGTAGATGTGTGTAGTCCCAAAATTAAAAAAATATGCGCTATATTATTTGTCCTACAATAAAAGGTGTCAATAATTTAAAGCGTATCCTCGAATCAAAAGCATCTTACAACTCTTTCTTACTATGATCTCTCTCACTGACATTCATGATAATGATGTTGCCTCAATCAGAGTCCTCGAGGCAATAGAGCAGGACATGGGCTAGGCAAAGTCTTAACAACTTGAGATTAATGTACATCAGTGTAAGGTTAGAGTAAATCCAGCATCTTACATTGGTTACTATAAGTATGGAGAATGGTGATGAAAAATAATAGTACACTTCCAGGTTCTCTTAAGTGTTCAAAATTGAATTTTATTTAATATCTATTTTCTTATTATAGATTACATGACTCATTATGATGTTGCCTCACCACACAACTAGCTTCTCTGAATTTCCCAATTATTCTAAGATTTTGATATTAAAATAGTTGGATACGTAAGACAAACTCGATCCGAAATATCACCATAACATGAAGAGTTGACTTGTAGGATGGTTAAATTAGTCATGTTGTTCTAATACTTTAAAGAAGTAAAGTAACCAACGTGTACATGAGTTGAAGTTATAATTTTTAATTCATATCTATTTTATCTTATGTGTTTCATAACAAACATTATTTGTTTAGTTTATTAGAGTGAATTTTATTTAATTGCAAGAAGATCGATCGGTGTGGCTAGTTGGATATCTTGCTCGTAAGTCTCAACCAATATTTAAGGTTCTATATAAACATTCTTAATCCATAGTGTTGAATATATTAATTTGTAGTATATCAGTTTCAAATGAGCATAAGCACATGCATTATTATCCCTCACCTCCAAAATTTTCATGTGCTCACTTCTCATTCAATATATTTAGTTTGTGTTGTCTCCCCATATAGTTTGGAACAACCACATAGACACATTCATGCGACTAATGTGACTTGCCTATGTGGTAGAAGGGAACATATCCGAAATAAACATGTTATGCACTATTTAACCATTAACACTCATTTAAATGAGAGGAATAATTTATGTCCTGGTTATAGGAACATGCTTAATATATCTGCCATTGTGTTCAAAAAAAATGCATTCAGAGTTTTTTCTTATTAACTTTGATATTTGTAAATATTTTTTATGTAAACCATCTTTAAAATAACACGTGTAGACATGAGGGAAAATTAAACCATCTTTAAAAAAATTGTATCTATTGTAAATTTTATAGTCTAACTAAGTTATGCTAGCCCAGGTCTCTCATTCATTTTTTTAGATAAAATGCAATCAGACCCGACTTTATATTAATAAAGCCTCGAGAGGTTCATAATACGGATACAAACTGCTGCGGTATATAGCTTAGCCAAAACGAGATAGATCTACAGGCTCACACACATATATAAGCTAAGGTTGGCTTCCCCGCGAACATGCCTAGGAGCAACAGGGACCTAGAAAATCACCACCGGCCTCAAGAACTTGTCCTCAAGGATGTGTAAAGATCTCGCAGCTCGTTCATCATCTAGCAAAAGGCCTTCTTGATCCCTAGTCTTGGAGTTGATACTCCACATGTGCAAGAAAACCATAGGTTTGTACATAACTGATACGTCTCCAACATATCCATAATTTCTGATGTTTCATGCTTGTTTTATGACAATACCTACATGTTTTGCTCACACTTTATAATGTTTTTATGCGTTTTCCGGAACTAACCTATTAACAAGATGCCACAGTGCCAGTTCCTTTTTTCTGCTGTTTTTGGTTCCAGAAAGGCTGTTCGGGCAATATTCTCGGAATTCGACAAAACGAAGACCCAACATCTTATTTTTCCCGGAAGACCCCAGAACACCGAAGGAGAGTCGGAGGCGGGCCAGAGGGCCACCAGACCATAAGGCAGCGCGGCCCCAGGCCTGGCCGCGCCAGCCTATGGTGAGGAGGCCCCAGGCACCCTCCTGCGTCGCCTCTTCGCCTATAAGACCCCTTTCGACCTAAAAACGCGATACCGATTGACAAAACTCCAGAAAGACTCCAGGGGCGCCGCCGCCATCGCGAAACTCCAATTCGGGGGACAGAAGTCTCTGTTCCGGCACCCTGCCGGGACGGGGAAGTGCCCCCGGAAGCCATCTCCATCAACGCCACCGCCTCCATCATGCTCCGTGAGTAGTTCCCCTATGGACTACGGGTTCTAGCTGTAGCTAGTTGGTATTCTCTCCCCCATGTACTTCAATACAATGATCTCATGAGCTGCCTTACATGATTGAGATTCATCTGATGTAATCAGTGTTGTGTTTGTTGGGATCCGATGGATTGTTACATTATGATTAGTCTATCTATAAAGTTTGTGAAGTTATTGTTGCTGCAATCTTGTTATGCTTAATGCTTGTCACTAGGGCCCGAGTGGCATGATCTTAGATTTAAGCTCTATACTTATTGCTTAGATTGTATCTAAAAGTTGTTTGCACATGTCTATGTCCTCCGGAACCCGAGGCCCCAAAGTGACAGAAATTGGGATAACCGGAGGCGAAGGCGTAGGTATGAGGATCACATGTTTTCACGGAGTGTTAATGCTTTGCTCCGGTGCTCTATTAAAAGGAGTGCCTTAATTTCCAGTAGATTCCCTAGAGGCTCGGCTGCCACCGGCTGGTAGGACAAAAGATGTTGTACAAGTTTATCATTGCGAGCACGTATGACTATATATGGAAAACATGCCTACATGATTAATAATCTTGATGTTCTGTCTTAATGCTATTTCAATCCTATCAATTGCCCAACTGTAATTTGTTCACCCAACACTTGTTATTGGAGAGTTACCACTAGTGTAGATAGCTGCCGGTCCATCTCTCATCATCATATACTCGTTCTACATGTCATTGGAAGTAGTATCAACTATTTTCTGGTGCCATTGCTCTCATATTACTGCTACTGCTTCTGTGTTACTGTTACTACTACTCTCATATTACTGCTGCTTTCACATCACCCCTGTTACTAGTGTTTTTTCCAGGTGCAGCTGAATTGACAACTCAGTTGTTAAGGCTTATAAGTATTCTTTACCTCCCCTTGTGTCAAATCAACAAATTTGGGTTTTACTTCTCTCGAAGACTGTTGCGATCCCCTATACTTGTGGGTTATCAATAACATCAGTGGGATAGTTAATTACTTTCTTCCAATAGTAAGCTTATTGCGTATGTGCCAAAGGGCCTAGGATTATGCAAGAAACAACACCCAAAGCAGTCTCCGTGGATACCCGGCCAAACAAGATAGGATGTGGTGGAATTGTGCAAAATTCTCCAGATGCCAGTTGCACCGAAGCAGCTGACGAAGAATACTCCACGCAAATTTAGCTAGGGAACATGCGAAGAATATGTGCGATGCATCCTCAGGTAAACCACAGAGCGAGCAGGCACCATCAGATGGGCCTTGCTAGTAGCAATCTACAGACTCGATGGAAGATTGTCAAAAGCCAGCTGCTATGAGAAAATTAATCTTGAGAGGAACCGCCGCTCCCCAGATGTCGTTAAAGTGGGACACCGGCGCCCCTTGCGAAAGTTTGGAGTACATCGAGTTAACTGAGAAGTTACCAGACTTATCTATATGCCAGCTCACCTGATCTTGGCCCTGCTCTAGCCTCACGCCCTCCATTAAAGCACATAGCTCCCACCACGGACCATACCCAACTGGTCTAGCGCTTGGTGAAAGCGTAAAACTAGGTCATCTGCCTGACAAACCTGGCCACCGATATTGTGTCGTCATCACAAATGGAGAAAAGATGTGGGAATATATCTTTGAGTGGTGATGGCCCACTCCACCAATCCAACCAAAAACACATGCGGGAGCCATTCTTGACGACGAACTTTTCTCCCGGACTAAAGTGCTTGACTTTATGCAAGCTCTTCCAAAATTGCGAGTCCCCCCTGTCTCGTGCCTGCAAATAAATTATTAGCATCCCGATACTTGGCTCTATTGATCTTGGCCTAGACGACATCGTCCTCATGATACAGTCTCCACACCCACTTGAGGAGAAAAACAATGTTCACCTTCTTGGTGTTAATCAAACCCAATCCCCCCATGGGTTTTGGTCTGCACACCGCGGTTCAATTAACCAAATGATATTTGCGCTTAGGGCCCGAGCCCTCCCAGTAGAATTTGGAGTGGATAGAGTCGAATTTGGCATGGATTCCATCCTAAAGAAGGAATAAGCCCATCGTGAAAATTGGGAGATTGTCCAAGCACGCATTGGAAAGAATGAGTCTACTGTTAGTGTTTGGAGGGAACGATTTTACCCTTGTGGGGGGGGGGGGGGTCGGTTGCATGTTAATATATGATGGAAAAGCCCCATCAGTGGCATTACATGGAAAGATATTAACTGGTGGTAACTACACCATATCAGCTAATACCAACAAGAAAACAAAGTACAACGGTCATCTCGAACTTCACCCCGGCCAGCCCTAGGACGCTGCCGACCATTCTTCCACGGTCCCACGCTGGAAAGCATGCAGCAGACATCGGAGAACCAGCACATGACGGTGTCACACGCAAGAGCACGGAAGCCCTGGTCGAGCCCAAGCGCACTCGGGGACCCATCCTGCATGCGCGGCTGCCATCTTTGGCAACCGCTCATGCTTCGATCTGCATCTACTACACCGCCGCATCAGCTCCTCCCCATCTCCCCAGCCCCCAGCAAGAAGCCTAGAACGGGCCCAGTTTGGGCCTAGATCGGGCCATGCAGCCGCTGCCGCGAGAGCAGCAGAGCCGCTCTGCCAGGGCCTCGCCACCACGACGTGTGCGTCGAAGCACCGCCGCCAAGCCTGTGTGGCCGCTCCACCGAGCGCCGCCACCAAGCCCCACCTCGCATGGCCGACGAGACGCTCGTCCCCGCGCGAAGACGAGCAGCTGGGGGTGGTTCGCCCTGTCCACTCCCTCCGTCTTCGACGGCCGGGCGCCGCCGCCGGTGAGGGAGCACGGTGGAGGCCGGGCGGCTAGTTTGCTAGGGTTTGAGTCGCCTCCGGAGTCGCTCGCGCGAACCACCCGGAACCGGAAGACGTGTTTCAGTCACGGCGGACGCACAACACAAAGATTGTCCCGAGCCTGCTTGCTGTTTTTGGCCCATTCCATATTTCTTGTTGCTTGCGTCCATGCGTACACGAGCGGCTCCCTTAGAAAAATGGAAAACAAATTGTTCATGCATGCATATGGAAACAATTTACTTCACCGATATGTAAACAGCTGGTACCTACGTGGAGATATACATGAGCGGCTTCCCCTTCCCGTTGCCCCGCCTAGCGCGCCTATGGACATGACTCACTAATCTAGACAGATTTTGGGCAATATTTTATCTAAATCTGCACCCATTAATTTAGATCCGAATGTGTACAGCTGTAATTGATTTTCCACCATACATATGGAAACATTTTGCTTTTTTGTTTTTGCCATTTGCTTCTTACTTTGGCCCATGCCAAAGGCGGGATACGCTGGTTAAGGAGAACCTTAATTGTTCCCAAATTACTGCCTATTGAGAAGAAACAGGAAGTGGAATGATTGAAAGTGAATGAGTGATTTCATTGATACCATTGTTCAGCCTTTTATAGTATCTGAACAGGCGTGTTTACATAGTCGGTTATACATGTTTACATCCCCTGGAAGAGGCATAGTGCCTGTTCGGGGCGTTCAGCGTTTGGACAACGCTAAGACAAGGTAACTGCTAGTAGTTGTTACTAACATAATCCTAACTGCTCACTTAGCCTAGATGTGACGCTAACTACTTCTAACACTCCCCCTTGGACAAACGCTATCTTTGAAATCACCAACGTCTTGAATTTTCCATAGTATCTTGAGTGCTTGAAAATCTTGTTAGTCCTATCATCTTGAAAATTTGAGAATCTCCGATCTTGTCCAAAATTTATCCTCAAAAAGTCCTGGAGAAAAATATAAGGAGAATATAGGAATCCGATATACCGTTGGTATAATAATTGTATCATTAAAACTTATATGAGAAACCCGTTGGAGAACTCATAAGGAAAAGTACAATATATTGTTATCGGATGATAAATACTAAGTTCAGTCCTGAGAAATTTCTCCCCCTGAACTTTGCAAATTTCTAAGTCGTCTCATACCAATGCCATGAATGCATTTTTGAAATGCAGCTGCTGGTAAAGACTTAGTGAACAAATCTGCAAGATTGTCACATGATTTTGTTTGCAAAATATCAATTTCTCCATTTTCTGTAATTCATGAGGAAAGAATAGTTTTGGAGCAATATGTTTTGTGATATTACTTTTAACATATCCCATATGCATTTGAGCAACACATGCAGCATTATCTTCATAGATAATAGTTGGTGATTCTAATGAACCGATACCACATGATGTTTGGATATGATTAATCACTCTGCGAAGCCATACACACTCTCGTGAAGCTTCATATAATGCAATTATTTCAGAGTGGTTAGTGGAAGTTGCTACTAGAGTCTGTTTTGTTGACTTCCATGAAATAGCAGTTCCACCATATAAAAATACAAAACCTGTTTGTGATCTAGCATTATGGGGATCAGAAAGATAGCCGGCATCAGTATAGCCAGTCAAAGTCATATCTTGATTCTTCTTATAGAATAAACCAAGATCTTTGGTACCTTGTAAATATCTGAAGATATTCTTCACTCCATCCCAATGGCGTTTTGTTGGAGCTGCACTATGTCTAGCCGATAGAATTTACTGCGAAGGCAATATCTGGCCTAGTACAATTAGCAAGGTACATTAGTGCTCCTATCGCACTAAGGTATGGAAACTCAGGTCCCAATACATCTTCGTTATCATCCCTAGGTCTAAAAGGATCCTTTTCGATATCAAGAGATCTAACGACCATGGGTGTTTTGGATGGATATGATTTATCCATATTGAATTTTTCCAAAACTTTCTGAATATATGCGGGCTGATAAACGAGTATTCCTGAGGGAAGATGCTCAAGTTGTAAACCTAAGCGAAATTTGGTTTTTCCCAAATCCTTCATCTCAAACTCCGTCATTAAATGATTGCGTGCTACGAGATATATCCGCCGCGTTACCAATGATGTTGAGGTCATCAACATAAGCGAGATGATGCAAAATCCTTTTGAGGATTTCTTTATGAAAACGCATGGGCAATCATCATTATTTGAGTATCCTTTCGAAGAAGGAACTCACTAAGCCGGTTATACCACATTTTACCCGATCGCTTTAAGCCATAGAGTGACTTTTGTAATTTTACACAATACATGTTGTGATTTGTGTTTGGATTAGGGATTTTAAGTCCATCGGGGACTTTCATATAAATATCCGCATCGAGTGACCCATATAGATATACGGTCACTACATCCATTAACTGCATTCATAAATTCATTTGTACTGCCAATGATATTAAGTATCGAAACGTAATTCCACTCATTACAGGAGAATATGTATCATCGTAGTCGATACCAGGTCTCTGCGTAAACCCTTGTGCTACTAGTCTCGCTTTATATCTCACCACCTCATTATTTTCGTTCCTTTTTCGAACGAAAACTCATTTAGCTCCCACAGGGAAGACTTTTTGAGGAGTAGGTATTACTTTAGAGAATACCTCTCTTTTATTAAGCGAGCGCGGTTACGCCTCAATTGCCTCCTTCCATTTAGGCCAATCCGAGCGCTTCAGGCACTCTTTCATAGATTTTGGCTCTGGATCCATTTGAAGGGTTTTAGCAATTTTAGAGGAGAAGTATGTGTCGACAAGTGTAGTCTTTCTATTGTATGATTCTCCCGAATCGATATAGTTTATGGAAATTTCATTGATTTCTTCAGGCACCGTGTGATTTCCCATAACAACGGCATCTGGTTGTTTCGATGTCCCAGCATTAGAATTTGTGTGCACATTTATGCTAGGTTCTTGATGTTGAACATCATCTTGGTGTCTATCAACTTCAGGTTGATTTGCATTTACCATCATAGATTTCCTTTGTTTCCGCGGTGGCTTTGGAGAAGCCTTTTCCCTTGAGACCAGATTTCTCTCCCTTTTATTTGCAATTGGGAGTTGAGTAGTTTTATTTTGTACCTCTACTCGTTCTGGTGCATTGACTGCAGCGATATAGGATTTAGTGACACCTTTGTGATCAGTAAATGCGTCTGGCAAGTTATTTGCAAAGTGTTGCAAATCTATTATTCTATGAACTTCAGATTCAGATTCTTTAGTACGTGGATCTAAGGATTGGATGCCTGTTACATTCCAATCTATTTCCTGGCATTCTTTGTGGTTTGTTTCTCCCCCTAATGCCGGGAAATGATCCTCATCAAAAATTGAATCAGCGTACCGGGCTGTAAACAGGTCCCCTGTTAGGGGTTCTAAATATTTTATAATTGACGGAGATTTATATCCCACATAGATTCCAATTTTTCAATGGGGGCCCATGGAGGTACGTGATACGTCTCCAACGTATCGATAATTTCTTATGTTCCATGCTACTTTATTGATGATACCTACATGTTTTATACACATTATATGTCATATTTATGCATTTTCTGGAACTAACCTATTAACAAGATGCCGAAGTGCCGGTTCCGTTTTCTAGCTGTTTTTGGTTTCGAAATCCTAGTAACGAAATATTCTCGGAATTGGACGAAATCAACGCCCGGGTTCCTATTTTGCCCGGAAGCATCCAGAACACCCGAGAGCCGCCGGAGGGGGCCTGTGGGCCCGAGATGACATGGTGGCGCGGCCGGGGCTGGGCCCGCGCCACCCTATGGTGTGGGCGCCCCTTCGACCCCCTGCGCCGCCTCTTCGCCTATATAAAGCCCCACGCATCGAAAACCCTTACGGAGGAAGCCACGATACGAGAAAAGTTCCAGAGCCGCCGCCATCGCGAAGCCAAGATCTGGGGGACAGGAGTCTCTGTTCCGGCACCCTGCCGGAGCGGGGAAGTGCCCCCGGAAGGCTCCTCCATCTCCACCGCTGCCATCTCCACCGCCATCTTCATCACCGCTGCTGCTCCCATGAGGAGGGAGTAGTTCTCCATCGAGGCTCGGGGCTGTACCGGTAGCTATGTGGTTCATCTCTCTCCTATGTAGTTCAATACAATAATCTCATGAGCTGCCTTACATGATTGAGATTCATATGATGATGCTTGTAATCTAGATGTCATTATGCTAGTCAAGTGGGTTTTACCTATGTGATCTCCGGAGACTCCTTGTCCCACGTGTGTAAAGGTGACAAGTGTGTGCACCGTGTGGGTCTCTTAGGCTATATTTCACGAAGTACTTATTCATCGTTGAAGAGCGTAGTGAAGTGCTTATTTATATCTCTTGATGATTGCAATGTGTTTGTATCACAATTTATCTATGTGCTACTCTAGTGATGTGTTATTAAAGTAGTTTTATTCCTCCTGCATGTGTGCAAAGGTGACAGTGCGTGCACCGTGTTAGTACTTGGTTTATGCTATGATCATGATCTCTTGTAGATTGCGAAGTTAACTATTGCTATGATAATATTGATGTGATCTATTCCTCCTACATATGCATGAAGGTGACAGGTGTGCATGCTATGCTAGTACTTGGTTTAGTCTTTTGATCTATCTTACACTAAAGGTTACTTAAACATGAGCATTATTGTGGAGCTTGTTAACTCCGGCATTGAGGGTTCGTGTAATCCTACGCAATGTGTTCATCATCCAACAAGAGTGTAGAGTATGCATTTATCTATTCTGTTATGTGATCAATGTTGAGAGTGTCCACTAGTGAAAGTGTAATCCCTAGGCCTTGTTCCCAAATACTGCTGAGTTACTACTGCTTGTTTCTTGCTTTACTTAGCGTTACTACTGCTGCAATACTACCACCATCAACTACACGCCGACAAGCTATTTTCCGGCACCGTTGCTACTTGCTCATATATATTCATACCACCTGTATTTCACTATCTCTTCGCCGAACTAGTGCACCTATTTGGTGTGTTGGGGACACAAGAGACTTCTTGCTTTGTGGTTGCGGGGTTGCATGAGAGGGATATCTTTGACCTCTTCCTCCCCGAGTTCGATAAACCTTGGGTGATCCACTTAAGGGAAACTTGCTGCTGTTCTACAAACCTCTGCACTTGGAGGCCCAACACTGTCTACAGGAAAGGAGGGGAACGTAGACATCAAGCACTTTTCCGGCGCCGTTGCGGGGAGGAAAGGTAAAAGGTACTCACACTCCGGATCTCGGCTACTAAGCTATTTTCCCGGCGCCGTTGTAAGTACTCGAAGCTATTTCCTTTAGACTCTGCAATTGCGACATTTGGTTTCTTGTTTACACTAGTTAGGCATAATGGAAAACAACAAAAATATGAGAGATCTTTATGAACTTTATCTTGAATTAGGACATGATGTGTTTGAAGAAAGAATTAAGAAACCCATGGAACTTTATATACATGCTAATGGGAATGTTATTACTATGAATGCTTTGAACACCATTGTTGCTAATGCTATGGAAAATTCTAAGCTTGGGGAAGCTGGCTTTGATGAGCATGATATTTTTAGTACCCCAAGCATTGAGGAGAAAATTTACTTTGATGATACTTTGCCTCCCATTTATGATGATTATAATGATAGTAGTCTTTTGTTACCACCTGTTATGGAGGATAAATTTGATTATGATTACAATATACCTCCTATATTTGATAGCTACTTTGTTGAATTTGCTCCCACTACAATTAATAAGAATGACTATGCTTATGTTGGGAGAAGTAATTATTTTATGCATGAGACTCATGATAAGAATGCTTTATGTGATAGTTATATTGTTGAGTTTGCTCATGTTGCTACTGAAAGTTATTATGAGAGAGGAAAATATGGTTGTAAAAATTTTCATGTTACTAAAACACCTCTCTATGTGCTGAAATTTTTGAAGCTACACTTGTTTTATCTTCCTATGCTTGTTACTTTGCTCTTCATGAACTTGTTTATTTACAAGATTCCTTTTCATAGGAAGCATGTTAGACTTAAATGTGTTTTGAATTTGCCTCTTGATGCTCTCTTTTGCTTCAACTTCTATTTCTTGCGAGTGCATCATTAAAACTGCTGAGCCCATCTTAATGGCTATAAAGAAAAGAACTTCTTGGGAGATAACCCATGTGTTTTTTTACTACAGTACTTTGTTTTATATTTGTGTCTTGGAAGTTGTTTACTACTGTAGCAACCTCTCCTTATCATGTTTTTGTGCCAAGTAAAGTTTCTATGTCAAAGTTGATGTTATATTTGGGATTGCTGCGCAGAAACAACATTGCTGTCTGTCACGAATCTGGGCACAGTTCTCTGTAGAAAATTCGAAAAAATCTGCCAATTTACGAGCGTGATCCTCAGATATGTACGCAACTTTCATTAGTTTTGAGTTTTTCCATTTGAGCAAGTCTGGTGCCATCTTAAAATTCGTCTTTACGGACTGTTCTGTTTTTGACAGATTCTGCCTTTTATTTCGCATTGCCGCTTTTGTTAAGTTGAATGAGTTTCTTTGTTCCATTAACTTTCAGAAGTTTTGTGCAATGTCCAGAAGTGTTAAGAATGATTGTGTCACCTCTGAACATGTGAATTTTTGATTATGCACTAACCCTCTAATGAGTTTGCTTGAAGTTTGGTGTGAAGGAAGTTTTCAAGGGTCAATAGAAGAGGGTGATATAATGTGATCGAGAAGAGTGAAAGGTCTAAGCTTGGGGATGCCCCGGTGGTTCATCCCTGCATATTTCAAGAAGACTCAAGCATCTAAGCTTGGGGATGCCCAAGGCATCCCCTTCTTCATCGACAACTTATCAGGTTTCTTCTAGTGAAACTATATTTTTATTCGGTCACATCTTATGTACTTTACTTGGAGCGTCCGTGTGCTTTTATTTTTGTTTTTGTTTTGTTATCTTAGTTCTCTGAATAAGTTCATCCTTGTGTGGGAGAGAGACACGCTCCGCTGGTTCGTATGAACACATGTGTTCTTAGCTCATAATATTCATGGCGAAGTTTCCTCTTCGTTAAATTGTTATATGGTTGGAATTGGAAAATGCTACATGTAGTAATTGCTAAAATGTCTTGGATAATGTGATACTTGGCAATTGTTGTGCTCATGTTTAAGCTCTTGCATCATATACTTTGCACCCATTAATGAAGAAATACATAGAGCTTGCTAAAATTTGGTTTGCATAATTGGTCTCTCTAAGGTCTAGATAATTTCTAGTATTGAGTTTTGAACAACAAGGAAGACGGTGTAGAGTCTTATAATGTTTACAATATGTCTTTTATGTGAGTCTTGCTGTACCGTTTATACTTGTGTTTGCTTCAAATAACCTTGCTAGCCTAAACCTTGTATCGAGAGGGAATACTTCTCATGCATCCAAATACTTGAGCCAATATTCATGCCATTTGTGTCCACCATACCTACCTACTACATGGTATTTCTCCGCCATTCCAAAGTAAATTGCTTGAGTGCTACCTTTAAACAATTCAAAAGTTATTACCTCTTATTTGTGTCAATGTTTTATAGCTCATGAGGAAGTATGTGGTGTTTATCTTTCAATCTTGTTGGGCAACTTTCACCAATGGACTAGTGGCTTCATCCGCTTATCCAATAATTTTGCAAAAAGAGCTGGCAATGGGATTCCCAATCCCAAATTAATTAACAAAAATAGACACTCCTCCATGGTATGTGATTGTTGGACGGCACCCGAAGGATTCGGTTAGCCATGGCTTGAGAAAGCAAAGGTGGGGAGGAGTGTCATCATAATAAAATTAAAATAAAAAGGCACTCCTTCGTGGTATGAGATTGTTGGCAGGCACCCGAGGATTCGGTTAGCCATGGTTTGTGAAAGAAAGGTTGGAAGGAGTGCCACCCAAAAATAAAATAAAATGGGAGCCGCTCTTTGAAGGTTTGTTTGGCAAGGGGGTTAGAGTACCCGCTACCATTCGTTGACAACAACAAACACCTCTCAAAACTTTACTTTTATACTCTCTTGATGTTTTCAAAATAAAAGCTCTAGCACAAATACGAGCAATCGATGCTTTCCTCTTTGAAGGAACATTCTTTTACTTTTATTGTTGAGTCAGTTTACCTATCTCCCTCCACCTTAAGAAGCAAACACTTGTGTGAACTGTGCATTGATTCTTACATACTTGCTTATTGCATTTGTTATATTACTCTATGTTGACAATTATCCATGAGATATACATGTTACAAGTTGAAAGCAACCGCTGAAACTTAATCTTCCATTGTGTTGCTTCAATACTTCTACTTTGAATTATTGCTTTACGAGTTAACTCTTATGCAAGACTTATTGATGCTTGTCTTGAAAGTGTTATTCATGAAAAGTCTTTGTTATATGATTCATTTGTTTACTCATTATCTTCATCATTGCTTCGAATCTCTGCATTCATCTCATGTGCTTTACAATAGTATGATCAAGGTTATGATGGCATGTCACTTAAGAAATTATCTTTGTTATCGTTTTACCTGCTCGGGACGAGCAGAACTAAGCTTGGGGATGCTGATACGTCTCCAACGTATCGATAATTTCTTATGTTCCATGCTACTTTATTGATGATACCTACATGTTTTATACACATTATATGTCATATTTATGCATTTTCCGGAACTAACCTATTAACAAGATGCCGAAGTGCCGGTTCTGTTTTCTCGCTGTTTTTGGTTTCAGAAATCCTAGTAACGAAATATTCTCGGAATTGGACGAAATCAACGCCCGGGTTCCTATTTTGCCCGGAAGCATCCGGAACACCCGAGAGCCGCCGGAGGGGGCCCCGTGGGCCCCGAGATGACATGGTGGCGCGGCCAGTGGCTGGGCCCGCGCCACCCTATGGTGTGGGCGCCCCTTCGACCCCCTCGCGCCGCCTCTTCGCCTATATAAAGCCCCCGCATCGAAAACCCTTACGGAGGAAGCCACGATACGAGAAAAGTTCCGGAGCCGCCGCCATCGCGAAGCCAAGATCCGGGGACAGGAGTCTCTGTTCCGGCACCCTGCCGGAGCGGGGAAGTGCCCCCGGAAGGCTCCTCCATCTCCACCGCTGCCATCTCCACCGCCATCTTCATCACCGCCGCTGCTCCCATGAGGAGGGAGTAGTTCTCCATCGAGGCTCGGGGCTGTACCGGTAGCTATGTGGTTCATCTCTCTCCTATGTAGTTCAATACAATAATCTCATGAGCTGCCTTACATGATTGAGATTCATATGATGATGCTTGTAATCTAGATGTCATTATGCTAGTCAAGTGGGTTTTACCTATGTGATCTCCGGAGACTCCTTGTCCCACGTGTGTAAAGGTGACAGTGTGTGCACCGTGTGGGTCTCTTAGGCTATATTTCACGAAGTACTTATTCACTGTTGAAGAGCGTAGTGAAGTGCTTATTTATATCTCTTGATGATTGCAATGTGTTTGTATCACAATTTATCTATGTGCTACTCTAGTGATGTGTTATTAAAGTAGTTTTATTCCTCCCGCATGTGTGCAAAGGTGACGAGTGCGTGCACCGTGTTAGTACTTGGTTTATGCTATGATCATGATCTCTTGTAGATTGCGAAGTTAACTATTGCTATGATAATATTGATGTGATCTATTCCTCCTACATATGCATGAAGGTGACAAGTGTGCATGCTATGCTAGTACTTGGTTTAGTCTTTTGATCTATCTTACACTAAAGGTTACTTAAACATGAGCATTATTGTGGAGCTTGTTAACTCCGGCATTGAGGGTTCGTGTAATCCTACGCAATGTGTTCATCATCCAACAAGAGTGTAGAGTATGCATTTATCTATTCCGTTATGTGATCAATGTTGAGAGTGTCCACTAGTGAAAGTGTAATCCCTAGGCCTTGTTCCCAAATACCGCCGAGTTACTACCGCTTGTTTATTGCTTTTATCGCGTTACTACTCGCTGCAATACTACCACCATCAACTACACGCCAGCAAGCTATTTTCTCGGCACCGTTGCTACTGCTCATATATATTCATACCACCCGTATTTCACTATCTCTTCGCCGAACTAGTGCACCTATTTGGTGTGTTGGGGACACAAGAGACTTCTTGCTTTGTGGTTGCGGGGTTGCATGAGAGGGATATCTTTGACCTCTTCCTCCCCGAGTTCGATAAACCTTGGGTGATCCACTTAAGGGAAACTTGCTGCTGTTCTACAAACCTCTGCACTTGGAGGCCCAACACTGTCTACAGGAAAGGAGGGGGAACGTAGACATCAGTACGCTGCGGTGGTGATATCGGTACGTATACAGCGCAACCGAATTTTCGCAGGTGGGAAATACTTGGCTGATTGCCTCGTACTATTTGAAATGGGGAAGTTTCATGATATGCAGTTGGTCTGATTTGCATCAGATCTGCGGCGTGTAAAACCGCATGTCCCCAACAAGAGGTTGGTAAATTGCAATTCTGCAATAATGGTCTAGCAATTAATTTTACTCTTTTGATTAAAGATTCAGCCAATCCATTTTGAGTATGAACATAAGGTACATAATGTTCTAGATGAATGCCTAAGGCCATACAATAATCATTGAATGCGCGTGAACTGAATTCAGCTGCATTGTCCATTCTTATTATTTTAATCCTGTGTTCAGGATGATTTGCTCTTAATTTGATAATTTGAGCTATTAATTTGGCGAAGGCATGATTACGTGTTGATAATAAACACACATGTGACCATCTAGTAGATGCATCAATTAGCACCATAAAGTACCTAAATGGTCCGGATAAAGGTTGTATTGGACCACATATATCTCCTTGAATTCTTTCAAGAAAATTAAGCGACTCATTTTTAACTTTGAGGTAGGATGGCCTAATAATTAATTTCCCGGTAGCACATGCGGTGCATACAAAATCTGATGACTTGGGAAATCTTTTAATTGGTAAATTATGACCAATAGAATTGCTTATAATTTTTCTCATCATACCTGTTCCAGGATGACCAAGGCGATCATGCCAAGTCTTGAATTTATCAAGATTTTGAAAAATTATTTTGTACGCAACATAAGGTACGGGTTTGATGTATGTAAAGTATAATCCGGATGAAAATGAAGGGAATTTTTCAAGAGTTTGTTCCTCATATCCGTCGCTTTTTGTTAAAAGCAAATATTCTTTCTTATCCATCTTAACGGTTTTAAGATGGAAATCATTTGATCGGATATCTTTGAAACTTATAAGGGTACGTGTTGATTCAGGATACAAGAGTGCATTCTGAATTACAATAGTAGTACCCATAGGGAGTGTGAATGTGGCTCTTCCAGAACCAATTATTGCTTTGTTACTCCCGGTTATAGTCATAACATCTTTCTTTCTCTTAGTAAGAGTTTGGAAGTATTTTGTTTCCCTTAAAATTGTGTTAGTGGTAGCATTATCCACTAAACATAACTCTTCTTCCATCGGATTTTTCCCGTAAGATTTCTAAAAATAGAAAGAGAATATTTTAGAATAAATTTATTTTATTCATATATTCATCAAATTACATACATAGTATTTATATTACAAATTCAAAATAAATACTTTACAATATTATGTCTGATTCACATAATACAATACATGTAGTCTGAAAGACTTTATTGTACTTGTTGTTATACAATATATAACACATCGTAGTATTTGAATAGGTAAGTGACATCAATTGTTTAGGAGATCAATTGAGGTCTCCAAAAACATCTTGGGTGTAGTCCACAAGCATGTCTTCATCGAGGATGATGTTGTCCTTTGGCTTGAATTCTTCAATAGCACTTTGAGAAGGACTAGCTTGAGGGTTGTCTTCAATGGCATTGAAGTGATCTTCAGCCTTATTTCCATGAACTTGCTTCCCTTTTCCTCCATACTTCATGTATAGGTCCACTAGGTGCTTGGGAATACGACATTTGTTTGTACGGTGATTCGCACATCCACACCTTTGACAAACTTGAGAGTTGTCATTTTGATCATTTTTCTTGAAATGACCTTTCCCTTAAATTGACCATTGGTCCTTTGACCATTATTCTTCCACTTTCCCTTGAATTTTCGGAAGTTCCTCTTACGGTTTCCGAATTTATTAGTAAAATGAGCATTAGCATGTGCTTCAGGGATCGGCATGGCACCCGTTGGACGAGCATTGTGATTTTTTCATGAGAAGTTCATCATGCTTCTCGACTCGAAGTAATGTGTATATAAGCTCAGAATACTTCGTGTATTTGTGTTGACGATATTGCTGTTGCAATATCCTCATCGAGGGATGGAAAGTGCATAAGGTCTTCTCTATTAAATCTTCATCTGAAACTTGCTTGTTGCAAAATCTCAGTTTGGAGTTAACTTTATGCACGGCAGAATTATATGCCGCAACAGACTTAAAGTCCTGAAACCTTATGAGAGACCATTCTCTCTCGGCTTCCGGCAACATAGCCGCTCTTTGTTGGTCATATCTCTCCTTGAGGGAGTTCCATAAAGCTAGTGGATCCTCCTCGATCAAATATTCATTTTTTAAATCGGGATGGAGGTGGTGCCTTATGAAATGTAATGCCGCATACTTTGCCACTTGGGGTATTTCTGGAGCATTTTCTGGGGTGTGATAATCACGGGACCAAGGCCACGACCATTTAAATTTATTTTCATATCCATGGCCCATGATAGATAGTTACTTCCATCAAGTTGTAGTTCTTGAAATTCTTTTTTTACTGATGTCACCCATTTTTCCTGCATGTATGATCATGCATTTAATTAATTTTACTTGATAGTAAAATTTATTTTGGTAAGCAACAAATTTGTTCTAGAGGAACAATTTGAAAGTAGATGCTTATAAGCCATATATGTGTAGATCTTCGAGATAGTTACATATTTTGTTTTGCCTTTTTCTTATCTCATATTTTGTTAACGAGAAATTTTGGAAGAAAATTTAATTTCAAGCGTGAAATAATCTTATTCTACCAAATACCATGTTATAAAATGCTGGAAGCAAATATATTAATAACATGTCATATCATATACTCGTAACATATAATAGATATAAGATCTAACATGAATGTATTTACATCACTATACACTGCTATTCTGAATGAAGAACAAACGTAGGGTCCTAAACAGATTTTACCGAACATCTAATAGACTGATACTGTTACAGAGGTAAATATGCAGATTATGATAGTGAACAGACTGAAATCACGTTACTAAGTGCCTTTTAAATTCGTGGCAGAGCAAATGTGCGCTGGCCAGGATAGAAAGGAAACTGGGAGGAGCGATTTGGGGAAAAGAAATATCCCGTCGTCCTCCTCGCCTTATCCTCTAGTACTAGTACTTCTCCTCTTGACCAGCGCCTGCACAGGATTCACCAGCGGCGGCTCGGCCACTCCGCTGAGGAGGAGGAGTGGTGGGCAGCCTCGTTGAGGCGGAGCTCTGCGACGCGGCCGGTGAGGTCGACGGCCTCGGGGAACCTAGTCCGTCTGCCGGTGCCTGCGGGGCGGGCCGCCATGGCCGAGTCGAAGCGGCGGAGAAGCACCCTGGCCTCCGGCGAGGGCGTCGGGAGGGCTAGGGACGGCGCTGCGTCCTCGTTCTTCTCCTCCTCCACTTCCTTTGCGGGGAGGTTGAGGTTGGGGATTGCCGCCGGGGACGCGTCCACGGGAACCGCAAACAGCGGTTGGAAGAACTCCGTCACGGGGTCGCATCCCGACGGAGCGAAGTGTTCCGGGTCCTCGTCGGAGGGCGTCGGAGAAGGCATGCACTGCCCGTTCCCGTGGCGCTTGAAGTAGCACATAAGCCGCCGCGGAGTCTCGAGTTCGTCATCGGAGAACTCGCGCTCGGGGTCGTCCACCAGCCATCCTGCGCTCGGCCCGCCCAACAGCCACTCCATGGGCGGGACCATGAACGCCGGTGGTGGGGGTAGCAGTTCGTCGGCGCCTGCACTGATTTTGGAGGCAGAGGCCTCATCTTGGTACTCTGCATCAACGAGTTCTGCAGCAACTTCCTGCACGGCGGTGAACTGAGACGCAGCGGCGACAACTTCCTGCACAACCGTGGCCTCCGCTGGTATGGCTTGAACTTCTTCCCGGGAGACGAATCCATAACCAGTAACGACCTGTATAGATCAGGCAGGAGGCGCTTCTTTGACCCAGTTGTTGTTCCCCTCCCAAGGGCAGGTTCTAGTTCTATCCCGGTCTTTCATCGCTCGTCTTCGTCGCGTGCTTAATTACCTGCTTACCAGGGAAAATAGAATAAATAATGACGTAGTACGAGGGGATTTAAGAAATCCATTAAAAAAAAATACTGTCCGGGTAGTTGGTCCTGTTGTTCCAGCAAAGTGGTGGCGCTGCACATGGCGGTGAACATGGTGGTAGTGCTGGCGATGGTTGTGGCGGCGGCGAAGGCCACCACCAGGGCCGTAGCGACGGCAAGGAGCACCAAGCACTGTCCTGCGGTGGCAGAGGCCACCATTCCTGTTCCGGCGACGCTGAAAGCGCCGGCCAAAGTTCCGGCGACGTGCAGCGGCAAGTCTGAAGTTCTGGCGACGAAAATGGGAGTGGCCATACTCCCTGGCAACAAATCGTGCGAAGGAAAAAGCTAGTTCCGGCAGCGGCCGGAAAGCCATTCTTTTCTCACCTTTTTCTCTTCCTACTTCTCTGTTCTCTCCTTAGCCTATTGCTAGGGACAGAGCCAGTGCTGATGACGTGAGAAGAAACAGGAAGTGGAATGATTGAAAGTGAATGAGTGATTTCATTGATACCACTGTTCAGCCTTTTATAGTATCTGAACAGGCGTGTTTACATAGTCGGTTATACATGTTTACATCCCCTGGAAGAGGCATAGTGCCTGTTCGGGGCGTTCAGCGTTTGGACAACGCTAAGACAAGGTAACTGCTAGTAGTTGTTACTAACATAATCCTAACTGCTCACTTAGCCTAGATGTGACGCTAACTACTTCTAACACCTATAATACATGCGTATGCCTCCTGGAGCATCATCCTGCGGTATCTCGGGCTGCAAAGCCTTGGCCAGCTTGCTGCGTCAATACTTGCAAAAAATGACACGACATACGCACCTATGTCTAGGCTGTATCTCATGTGTATACTCAGTAATATACGTATAGTCCTCTTTCTGTGGCGACCGCTTGTCCTGTTGTACGAGTAGATCGAAACGAGACCGGTGCACTCGTGGTAAGTCTACCTCCTGTCCCGAGAAGAGTTGGTCCGTTAGTTGGGTGTCGTGTTGTATAATACGGTGCAGCACACCCCATGCTACATGCTAGCTATATGTCACATATGGAAACCTATTTTCTAGAAGGGGGACACTGCTAGAACTCAAATTTCTTGCGTGTTGGATCGCACACAAAAAAGTCCAGCAAACATTTAGCCCACGTACTTGGCACTCCAGTCCGGAGAAAAAACGGTCCGTCGGTTGAGGGTCGTGTTGTATAATATGGTGCAGCATACCCATGTTGTCATACATGGGAACATATTGGTTGAAGAGAGGGCCGACCTCGAGAACTAATTCCGGTGTGTTTGACCGACAAAAATAGCCCAACATGGACCATTATGCAACGTCCTTCCTTTGTTTTTTCTCACGGTATGTGCGTACAAATGGTGAAAAAATTATCCGAATTTCAGACACATCGAGCAATAACTTATATTTGCTTATGCAACAAATAACGATTGGTTGCAACATGCTGAGGAAATTGGTAACAACATATGTATCAGAGGCATAAAAGCGTGTAACAATGCAGAAATTAATTTGCAGCATCTTGCGGTAGATGGCCAAAATAATTGCAGCATGTTGCATCTGTGTTACGTGTGCTTACATCATGCCAAAGTAAACAATGCAACATACACATATCAAAAACATCTAGCCTTCTTACAACCTCACATTTGTGGGTTATAGCTTGTCACCTCGAGCTTGTAGGTAATAAACCTAGCTCGTTGGAGCCAAAATGTTGCCATATATACTCAGAGAGCCTCGAGTCTTCAACCACGTCCCCAAATTACTAGGCAACAAGCGGACGTAGTTTCTATGATGTACTCCAGGGTGACTTCAAATCACCAACTCATGGAGCCCACTAGCTGAGGGCTCACCTTGTCTGTGACTCAACCACACCTTGCCATATGTTAGAGAATCTCAATCGACATCAAGTATGAGCTTGTCGTTTGCAACATCTAAAACAAATATGACAATAAGTACCATTTATCATAGAGCAAATATGAAGTAGTGACCAACGAATTTGTTTGGGCGTGAGGTGTGAGAGGAACGCGTTACTTACTGTCGCCGAGGGTTATTTTGGACATCTCTTGATGATTTTCTTGGTACTGAGTGACATAAGCAATATGGTCGCTTGCGTGATCCTCAGAACTCGAATATACAATACACTCATAATCGTGCCAACCTGAGCTCACCAAGCTCGGGCATGTACTCGTTTCCTTTGTTTGAAACAAATATGGTAGTAAGTATTATGTATCATCAACCAAATCTATGGTCATGACTAACGACTTTGCCGATGCACGGTGTGTGATGGGGACAAGTTTTTACCGTCTCTCAAGCTTTTACTCGAACATTTATGATAAGACTACTTTTTTCTTTTACTATTTTGTGTGAAACAAGTAATATCATCGTTAGGGTGATGCTCGTTGAACTTGGTGATAATGTAGTTTTATTTATGCAAAAAATAACGACCGATTTCAACTATATGTGTAGGAAATTGATCACTCCATACGCAAGAGAGGAACAAACGAATGTACTACATTATGAAACACATAAGCTTTGTGGTAGACGCACAAAATTATCGACACATGTTGCATTTGTGTATATATGCAGTAAAACATACATGTTGTTACAACATGCCAAACTAAAAAATGCAACATACACATAAGGGAAACATCTACCATTTATATCATCAGATTTATGGTACTGGCCTTGTCACCTCAAGATCCTTGCTTCATAAAACTCGATCATTAGAGCCACAATGTTGCCATACTAAAAGATCCTAGAGTCCTCAACCACGACCCCCAATCACTAGTTGACAAGCTGGCCTATTTTCTCTCAAGTACTCGAGGGTGTATTAAAATAACTAATATGTGGGTCCCATCAGTTAGGGTCCCACCTTGTCAATGACTCAATGTCACCCTGGCGTATGTTAGAGAACCTCATTCGAGGACTAGACTCTAGCTTCTATGGACACGCCAACGAAAGTTGCATTGATGTCAAGAATGAGCTTTTAATTCATTCCGCGTTTAGAATAAATATGGTAGTAAGTATCATTTATCATCAAACAAATATATGGCAATGACTAACAAATTTGTTCACCGGCGTTGCATGAAGGGAATAATTTAACTATTGTTCTGTCGTGAGGGTTATTTTGGACATCTCCTGAATAAACCGCTATTTTCTTGGACTTTATCGAGTGACACAGGCAATATCATCTCTAGCATGATGCTCAGGAACTCGATATACGATACACTCATAACCGTGCCAACTTGAGCTCGCTGGTGTCGGACATGCACTTGTCATTCCCGTTGTGTGAGAATAATCTGGTACTTAAGTATATTATTTAATATGGAGCATAAAACGACTTTGACCATGCACACTAAATGAGGTGGAAAAGTTCTTAACCACATGTCTATCTCTCGAGGTTTTTATCCGGACATCTTGTGATGAAACTACTACTTTCTTGAACTTTTTACAAGTGACAAGAAGCAATGTTATCGCAAGCTAGCGTGATTTCGGTGAACCCGAATATACGATACACAATCGCACCAATTTGAGCTTGCTCACATCGGACATGTGCTTTTCATTTCATTCACATGAAAAAACTATGGTAGTAAGTATTATTTAATATCGAGAAAGTATGTGGTAATCGGGAATGTGCTTTTCATTTCATTCACTTGAGACAACTATGGTAGTAAGTATTATTTAATATCGAGAAAACATGTGGTAATGAATAACAACTTAAATATCTCCCGCACAGTGCGTTAAGGGTCAAGTTATTTACCACCTCTCAGGGTTTTGTTCAGACATCTCGTGATGAAACAATTATTGTTTTTGGACTTTACATGAGTGATAAAAGCAATATTGTCGCAAGATAGAGTGATGCTCGGTTTAGCTCGAGTATACAATACACACATAACCCTGCCAACCTGAGCTCACCGAGGTCGGTTTCGTGCTTGGCATTTCCCCTTGTTTGAGGCAAATATGGTAGTAAGAATTATTTAGCGGGGAACCAATATGTGGTAACGACTAACGACTTTGCCTGCGCCGCTTTCTCGGCTGCACACTTATGTATATATACTAAGTGATATAGATAAAGTTCTCCTTATGTTGCCATCGATTGTCCTTTAGATTATAGTACAAGAAGAAACAAGGGTGATGTACTTGAACTCGTGGAACTAGAGCTTATTTGCCATAACAGGGTTCGTTAGCTAGAGCCGAGGGGTCTAAAAGAGCCGCTCATCAGGTCGTGTACATACGAACGTATGATGTTTGCCCACGTACGTGGCACCTCTCGTCCGAAGAAGAAGTGGTTCATGGTTAGGTGTCGTGTTGTATAATCTGGTGCAGCACACCCGATGCGTCATATATTTCACATGGAAACTATTTAACTTGAAGGGAGAACCTACCTCGAACACTAACTATTGTGTGTTCGATTGACAGAAAAAATCTCATCATGGAACATTAATTATGTAACATCCTTGATACACTTTTCTCATGGTATATGTCCAAGTGGCATAAAAATTCTTAGCATTTCACACTCATCTCGCAACACTCTATATTTATTTATGCAACAAATACCGATTGGTTGCAACAACATGATTAGTAAATTGATCACAACATATTCAGCAGAGAAACCAACACCAAAATTAATTTGCAACATCAAACGCAAGCTTTGCTATAGACGCCCAAAATCATCGCAACATGTTGTGTTTGTGCATATATATATGCAGTAAAACATGTGTGCGCTTACAACATGCCAAACTAAACAATACAACATACACATACCAGAAACATCTAGCATTTTTTTACAATGTGATATTGTCACATCGAGCTCGTTGCTGATAATCTTGACTCATCTGATCCACGATGTTGCCATATTGTGTCCTCGATCAAAGCCCCACATCCTATCGAGAAACGAACATAGTTTAAGATATAGTAAACAAAAGCAATACCATCACCTGCTTGATGCTCGATGAACTCAGATATACGATACACCCATAACCGCGCCAACATGAGCTCGTTAGCATCAGGAAGGTATTCTCTTTGTTATTTCCTATGTTTGAGACAAATATGGTAGTGAATATTATTAACATCGAGCAAAGATATGGTAACGACTAACAAGTTTGCCTCCATGTGTGAGCGTTGACGCTTTTAAACGCTAAGGCACATTCGTAATTACAGGGCTCGTGCTAGCACGACGAAAAATCCATTAGGGATAACTACATTGGGGAAATGTAGACCCGACTCTTTTCTTCTCACGGTACTTAGAGTTTGTCGCGCGCTTCTCATATGCAGCACACAGGTCTAACGCCGCGTTACATGTACTTGTGGTGGAAAATATATGTCGTGCCATTGCATACTACGACGGAAACTACATAGTGCCTTCTATGATCTCTGTCAGCGCATAATCATATGTAATATCCCAGGTTTAGAGGCAATAAAATGAGAGAACACCAAAGTGTGCATTGCATTCATGCATAGAAAATCCGGGAAATTTTCGCGCTTTCAAATAAAACTTACCACATGAATCGAAATTTCACTTGACTTGCTCGGAATTGAAGTAGATCATCAAGTCAAGCGCTATAAACTTCATTGTGATCTTTGCTAAAACCCTGTTTTGGGTAGAGATGATTTGATCTATGGGCTAGATCAAATGGAATTAGTTGTACAACAAACAACACCTTAAGTAAGGGTCAACTACAAGATCCTATAAAAGATCTCAACATGACATTCCTACAACAACACATGAATAATTATTCAACCATAAATCAAAGGATTAAGAAACTATTCTTTACTTATCTTTTCTATATCTTTTACTAAGTAAATGTTTTTACCATGATTCTCATGGTGTATCTTCAACTACTCTTGTGTGTAATATAATTCAATTCTAAACTTATTAATAAATAAGGTAAATCATAGGGTCTAAAGTGCATAAAGGCCACACATTCTTATTTAAATCATAACTTATTAAATATATGGAATATCATAAAACTGAATCCATTTACATTACAAGTTATAGTTCAAACTATTTGAATAAAACTACTCATGAGTATTTTGAAACTCATATGATCATGCCTTGGTGCAATCAAACACCAACTATTCAAAATTGAGGAATAACCTTCAACCTTGACTTTTTGACCAATATTATAATATAAATCCAATCAAATATGATATAGTGACTCATCCACAATAATAAAACCATCCACAAGATATTTAGTAACAAATGCCACTTGGCTATCTAAATATAATTCATATGAGAGGATAATGATCATGCCACATAGGAAGAAAATATCTACATGACTTGCATCCCAAGACTTGCCACCTCATGCTCAAAGGATTGCTATGGATGAGGGCATGACAACCAAGCACCTTACTCATCAAACTAAAACAAGAGTCACCCACCCATGTGTCATGACACTAGAGCTTCCCCAAGTCTATAAAAGGAGCCACACCCTTCATCCATTTGATCATCTTGTAGCATGATACAAGGAAACAAAGCCATAGAGCCACTCCATGCTTTAGTTAGGATCAAGATGAAGAAGCTAGGAGGTGGAGGCATACCACAAGATGCAGGTTTATCAGAATTCCAGAAGAACAAGCTACATTAGATATCAAGGTAGAAATTCCTAGGAAAACCATATATATATTTAGAGGATCATATCATCATCTCTTGAGTAGGACCTTAGGCCATTCCAATACATTTAGAAATGAGAGATTATAGATGCTAACCATAGCCATGTCTATCCTAGAGAATACTAGAGTAGTATTAAATCTTACTTGTTCAAATCAACCTTTAATCCTGGAGGTGAAAGCCATGTCCTATTAGTGAACCATAACCAAAACCTAAACTACATTTGAATTCCAACCCATGGATTATTTTGGGTTATAAGTAGAACTCTGCCATGCCTCATGCCTATTTTCTACTTCAATTAGTGAAGCATCACCAAAACCCTAAACCTTTCAAATAGAATCCACTCCACATAAAATATTATGTTCTAACTTGTGTATCATGTATCACAAGTAAAAGCCAAACCATATATACCTAAAGACTAAATGCCATTTGGTGAGTAGAGTGAAACAAATATCTAATTATACTTTAATTTCCAAGAACCTTGCTTAGTTGCCCAAATGGAATATTGTGTTATGACTTGGACCCTCATCTAACAAGTGAATGGACCATGATGATCTTATGATTTATTTTAATTAGTACAAACTAAAAATTGTTAAACAAGATTAGTTATTATAGAATTTGTTCAACCATCTTCTTGAACCCTAAGACACCATCATATGCATAAAATCATGAATCCATACCATACTCTTTATCATTTGTTAAACCCTAGCCATAATTAAATTGTATGTGAGTAATCTATGGTTAAGCATTATAAAATATAATATGTTCACTATGCACATGATATAAATTTCAAATCATTTAAAAAAGATTTGATTCTTAAATTAAAAAGCAATTTAAATGAACCCTAAAATTATAACTACTTTGAATTTGGAATTGTGTCTCATAAGAACACAAAATATTCAATTATTAAATGTTTGTTTAAAAACAAAACAATACAATGAGTATCATTATCAAATTATTATGATATTAAAATATTTTAGAACCTGTAGAACAAAATAGAAATCAGATTTGAATTCAAATAACAAATTCAAAACAGAAAATAAAAACAGGAAATAGAAAAGAGAGAGAAAGAGGAGCATACCTGGCAGCCCAGCAGCTGAGCCCAACGACCAAGCCCACTAGTAGCCCAGCCCACCATACCTCTTCGTCCAAAAGATCAACGAGAGGGAGCTCGTCCTCATCCTCTCCCTCTCACAGGAGCTCGACAGCACGATGCTGTGGCCACCTCCTCCTCGCTGCTGTCGACCTCTCCTCGACCGGCCGCGTGACGAGGCGCGTCTCTGAAGCCTATAAATACCCCTGGACGAACCCTAGCTCCCCATTTCTTCTTTTCCTCTCCAATTTTCTTCTCACGCCGAAACCCTAGCTCGCCGGCCATCTCTTCTCGCCGGTGATTGGAGCACTCCCGAGCTACGCCGTGGACGCCAGCGTCTTCCCCGACCTCGACTTGCTCAGCCTACGCAAGGAATCGAGCCGTAGACCCCTGGAGCGTCTTCACCGAGCCGTCTTCTCCGACGCCGACCACTGCCCTCGCCGTCGATTCGGACCACCTTAAGCCTCACCGTCAAGCCCTCGGTGCTTCTGGTGAGCTACTCGTTCCGCTGGTGCCCTTGGCCCGCTCAATTACGCATCATAGCTCCTCCGCACCGTGAGCCCGTGAGCACCGCCGCTTCACCTCGCCGACGACCATGCTCCGATGACCATTTAGCAGCGGCGATAGCATCACTAGAATCCTCATCACGTGCTGAGGAGAGCGGTAGTTCCCAATCGTCCGGGGGAGGTCCAAATCGACAACGTCGTCGTCGACTGCCTCGCCGGAGATGAGCCCGTTGCCACCTTTCGATTTTGACTTAGTCTTCCCTCACATGGCAGCCAACGTGGCATTGGCTCCACTAGTCAGTTGCTAGGGTTAGCTTTGTACTGAGTAGGTTTAGTATTTGTTGGTTATTTCAAATTCCAGAATATTACTGAAACTTTGCTGAAATAAATAAAATTCATTTTAGCTCAGAAAAATATAAATAAGATATCAAAATACTCATAAAAAATAAACTCTATTCAAATAAAATATAAAATAAAAATGTGTGTCAAAATAAAAAATTCACTTATTTTTAACTTTATTAATTATGCCTTTTCATTTGTTTTAAATCCAATTTAAATTCAATAATTAGTGAAGTTTCAAAATTAAATATTATCTATTCAGTAAGTAAATAAAATGTTAAGATTAATTTTCTTGGTCATATTTTCATCAATTAAAAGATTAGTGGTAATTCATAAACCCTAATTTGCAAATTGCCATTTACTATTTCTTTAAATATTAATAAAGCAAGAAAATACCAACAACTAATATTATTTTGATAACTCAAAATTTGTAACTTAAACATTCTTTAATTAACAAGTTATTATTTTAAAACCTAATCATAATTATAAAACCCTCATTCTGGAAACTAAACCCTAACTAAAATTTGTCTTAATTCTTAAACTTTTTAAAATAATTGAATGATAAGGCTATTATTAATTTTGTGCAAAGTACTTAATCACATTAATTCTAGTACTAATTATTACTTTAGGGATTGTATCATAATTAGAAACCCTAGTTCTAATATAAATAAGACTTTGATCCTATTATTTTATGTGATCATTCCACATTAGTTTCAATTCTAAAACCCTAGAGGATTAGCCATATGATCATATAAACTTCACTTTACTTATAGCACCTTGCTAGACAACAAATATATGCATGATCATGATCCACTAAAATAAAATCAATTCACCCGAGACCATCATCTCATGTCTTTATTTTTGATTAATACTTATATGATCCGTTAGTGCCACTTAGGAACAAACCCTAGCTTTCTAACCACATATTAGCACCATTTGATCACCATTCTTAATACTACACCATTGGAATCAATCCAAACCATCATATTCTAGTAGAACCATATGATCAACCCTACTACCAACCTTGTGTAGTAATTCACATCACATGCTCCTATTCAACTAAACCCTACTTAGGAAGTAAGAAACCATCTAACTTAGAAACCATGATTGAATACTTAGGGAAGCAAATGAGAAGTTATGGTAAACCTAACTCATAGCATCACCTTGAACCATCTTTTGATATGATATCTAGGAGAAACCCTAGTAATAACCCTTCCAATACTTGCTATATATAAACCATTCTACTCAAGAACCAACTAGTTCCTATTAGAAAACTAAATGAATCCAATAGTAAACCCTAGAAGCCATAGGTTCTATTTATAGTAGTTCTCATTCTTATTAACCTGTTCTTCAAAAGTTAATCTTTTGAAGTACAAATCCTAATCAAACCCTAGAAGCCATAGCTCCTAATTATAATAGCTTTTATTCTTAACTTGACATGTTCTTCAAAAGTTATTCTTTTGAAGTGCAGATGTCAATCCAACCATAAAAACCATAGTTCTTGTTTATACTATTATTTCTTAATCAACATGTTCTTCAAAAGTTATTCTTTTGAAGTATAATATAAGTAATCATCAACCATGTCATGTAGAACTTAAAATTGACAACTGTTCTTCACATATTATCCATATCATTATTCTTTGTGTGTATGATTGTTATGATGCATTATATCACTTGCTTATGCTATTCATATCACCAAACCCTAATAATAACCTTGTTTGAGAACCATCCAAAAAGTGTAACACATCCTAAAGAAATCTTTACAAGTCAATCAAACTTAAATCATCAAGGTTAGGTTACGCTCGGGACGAATGCATCTCATACTATGCATTATAGCATCTTTGCTAGTTCTTTAAACATTGTCCTTACCGGACAATGATGATATTTCAGAATTTGGAGTTCTCCCGTATCAAAGCTTTTGCCTGCATAATCTTGCAGTCAAGAAAGGCAAGTTCATCGCTTGCTCATGTCATTTGATTATGTTTATCAAATTATATGCAAAGTACTATACTTATCACTCTTGCATTGAAAAGCAAATATTATTTTACAATTATGAATATGACTATGTGGTGGGCAATGGAACCATGGTATGTGTTGATTGGTGGAGGTTCCATTGCACGGGTACTATTCATCTAGGACTAAGTACCAATGCCGTCCAGTGATTCTAGCGCCGTACAAATCGCGTTAACCATAAGATCTATAATGGCTCTGGGAAGTCGATCGTATCTTTTCCCTCCTGCACGCCAACGGACTTGATAGAGCCTGGCGGGGTGTTGGAGATAACACTACCGTAGGTTTGGAAATCCTTTAAAATCCCCATCCGGACGTTTGGATGAGAGGCTCTACCGTCTATGAGGGATTGTCCATAGTACACCGGGGGTAAAGCCGTATGATCGGGAGATGTCTACCGGGGTGTACGGATGGACAAAAGGGTGGGTTTGCGGTGGTCGCGGAGAAGGCGGTGATTGGCTTGGATCTTACACTCGGCCCCACACCAAGGAAGTGTGGACGAGAAACGCGTCTCGGTAAGGTATCAAGGATAAGTTCTCTTATGGGAAAAGTAACGCACCTCTGCAGAGGATACCGAATTGTGATCTGTCACTCCCTGTTCGGGAAGGAAGCTGCGAACGCGGCAGGAAAGGAACTCCATGAAGTTCTAGTCAACTCGTGAAGACCGACGGGCATAGTTTTCGAATAAAACAAACCTTTTGAAGAAATGTTTATGAAAACTTGCATTCGCCTATGACTTTACGAGTGCCGTGGCTGTAGCTAGTGCATGATACACCTATTTCCTAATATGAACTTGCTGAGTACGCTCGTACTCATCCCACTCTTAAATCCCCTGCTTAGCTATGGAGGCACCGGAGGATGAACTACCGTGGAACTCGAAGACAAAGGAGTCAACTGCAACAAGATGAAGAATCCAAGCAAAGAAGTCAATAAAGTCAACTGCTGCAGCAACTATAATGGAAACTTAGACTAGTATAGAAGGGAACCTTTCCCTAATCCTAGCACCTAAGTAGCTAGATTTCTATAGCAAGCCTAGTAGCTCTGAAGCTTAAGTTAGCAATAAGTTAGACTTCGAGTCGTTCTTCTGGAGCTTTATTTGAAATTTTACCTCACTGTATAGTAGGAGGCTGTGTTGATCTTCTGTAAACAGCTTGTGTATCCTTCTATAGACATACCTTGACTCGCATATGTTTCTGTTGTACCACTCTGAGGGATGTAATATGAGTGGAACGGTGTTTCACTTGTGTTATGTCAACGACTTGTGTACTACACCATGCAGTGGTACGCTGGGTCACCACATCATATAATACACCGAACCTCGCACCCCTACGGTATACTCATACATGTATGCTATAAATCATATAACGAAGCTTATAACACACAATAATATATAATTCACAATGCACACAAGGTCAAAGAACACAATATATAATACAAATAGTTTATATGTAAAATGCTTCATCGTTTTTTACTAGTATCAAGTTCACATACATGTGCCAAAAATCTAAGAAACCAACTAAATTCATAATCACTAAATCTAATGTTATGCATTTTCATGGCCAAATAGCCCTCCTTTGTTTTAAACTTGAATGCACAAACATCTACTTCATATAGATTATGTTGACCAATCATAGTTTGTCTAATTGGATGTCAAAATAATAGTACCATCACTTCCATGCTTCACACGAAATTCTTCAATGGCCTGATTGCCACAAGGACACGTGATTTCGATCATGCCTCTGTCTTCACGAATGTGAGCCATGAGAAACGTGTGGGCAAAAGGGCATCCAAAGTACCATATAGGAAGAAAGAAACAATTACTAGTTTTAGTAAGTATGCGCATTAATATTGTGTATGCATCAACATGATTGGAATTCAGAGAAATTTACGATGACATCTTTCTTTTGCCTAGCGTGGTCTTATTCATGGTGTAAACATAGTAAGGGATCGAGGGCTTTGTATCTTCTGATTACACGCCCAGATTTCTCTTTCTTGATCTAATCATGTTAACATCATTGGAATACATATAATGAAGGCCATACTTATCCGCAAATCAGGAATATGAAGCCGAAACTAAGTCTCACTAGTCATATTATTTGACATACATACATGTATATGTTATTATGGCATACAAGTCTCACTAGTTTCCTCGCATGGTGGTGGAGTGCACATGCAAGTAAGAACAAGGTACCTTGTCACGTGCGTTATCCATAGCTAGTTTAATGACATTGCAAAGAATAAGCTGCCACTATTATCGGCCAACTGAACTAATTAACATAGACAAATCTTTTCACAATAGAAATTCCTAACATACAATGTTCTAATTTATTCCTAAACTTAATACTATAAATACATCTACCACGATCCCGGCCAACTGAACTAACATGGACAAATCTTTTCAGAATATAAATTCCTACCATACAAAGTCCTATATTATTCGTAAGCTTAAAACTCTAAGTACATATACCACTGCCATCAGCCAACTTGGACAATTCTTTTCACAACACATATTCCTAACATACAAAGGCCTACATTCTTGCTAAACTTAAACTCTAAGTACATCAGCCAACTGAATGAACATAGACAAATCTTTTCGCAATAGAAGTTTTTTAGCATACAAAGTCCTAGATTGTTCTTAAAATGACATAGACATTTCTTTGCAGCTCGATACCATTTATTCATTCAGCAACATAAAATAAACCTAGGTTTTTGACCAGCGGTGTAAGGATTGTACTAGTGATGTCAGAGGTGTGCTCGAGGGCGGATTGTGCAACAACACACCATGGTCAAGGGCGTCAGAGCAGTGCATGCACCCAAGGCCGAGGGTGTCGGAGCAGTGCCTGCACCCACGGTCATTGTTGTCGGAGAGGTGCCCACATCCATGATCAAGGGTGTAGGGAATGTGCACGCCGCCATGGAGAGAGTGAGGTTGGAAATGGTTAGAGCATGGGAGGATTTCCCGTGAGATCTAGAGGTGGGGAAATGGAAAAAAAATTGAGATCTGAACCTGGGTGGGTTGGATCGCTCTACGCCTTTAAACACCCGTGAAGGGTAAACAGGTAGGAAGACAATAATTAGCATCTGAGAACCCTAATTAAAATACCTTCCATGGTCAAACACTACATATTAAAATCGATAAATTCTTGTTCACAATACTACTCTTCCTCCTCTTCCTTGTCCTCATCCTCATCAATATCATCAAACATCTCATCATCCCCATTATCATCAAGATGAAATACGTGTCTTAATCTATCAATAACTTGTATCATCTTGATGGAGATCCCTCGGCAATCCCCCTTCTTTCTTTGAGGATTTGCTTGGCCTCCTCTCGAGCATTTTCATTCAATTCTTCTTGCTTGCGCACCCTCTCTTGAAACTGAACATTTGTGTTAGTCCTAACTCGATTAGATAAGGATATCAACAACATCTTAGACAACGTGATGTCTGCACTGGATCGCTCTAGGCCATAACACTGCAACTCAATTTGCTCAAAGCACCGCATCCAAGGAACGTGCATCCCATGTCCAGTGGCTTGTCGATGTCACACACAACATAGAGACAAGGTGGAAGGTTGTCCTTGCACCGAAGAGAGGAATGCTAGATTACGTTGTTCCATACCAGGTCATCGTCAATACAATTGAGTGGATACTTCGAAAGGGTGATGCAATGTGTAAAATCAAGATTGAAAACACAAACCGACCTGGATCAACAAACCCTAAATTTCTATTAAAACAAAATTCATAACCACAAATGCACGTGCACCTGCATCCCACGGCTGAGATCCATGGCCCCAATATAGCTCTGATCCGATGCCCGTCGCCCCGCCCGCTGTAGATTTCTGCACAGAGAGAAGAGAAGGGAAGAGAAGTTGGAGAGGTTGAAGAATACATATGCCATGGCCAAATATTTAGAACCGCCAGGTCGACACTTCTGTTGGCTGGTGGGCCACGGTAGTCAGCGGGACGCGGTAATCCAGTCACCCGCATTAGACCCACCGTGCAGGTACCGTAGAATAAGCGATGACCTAAAATGTGCCCGCGCTCATTAAACACGTCATATACTAACGCCGCTCTTGCCTGCCACCTACCCTGGCACACTTATGTGCCGGTATCGACAATACCACGCCGAATATCCATCTGTCGTCTTTGTTGGCCGCCCCTAAAGGTGTATCCGCCAAGTAAAATACTTTTGGTGAGACTTTTAAGTTGTTTCGTCCAAAAAAATCCGCCGGGTATGGGAGTTTTTTTTGTAGTGTTAGTGTCCCTCCTTGTTTTACTCGGAAAATCTGGCAATGAAATAAATATTTTCTTGCACTTTCCCGAGCGACAAAAGCAACATCGTCGCTAGCTAGCGTGATGCTCGGTGAACCCGTATGTACGATACACCCATAACCGCGCCAACCAAAGCTCACCGAGGTCGGGCTTGCGCTTGCCGTTTCCCCTTGTTTGCGACAAATATGGTAGTTAGTGCTATTTAATGTCGAGCCAATATGTGGCAACGACTAACAACTTTGCCCGCGCACGGCACACGTGGGGTTGGGGGGAGCGGTTTACCGTCTTGAGATGTTGAGGTGGACCCCCCACTGGTGTCTAGGGGTTTTGTTCGGATCGTCTCGCGATGAAACTGCTACTTTAGTTTCCTTTTTCCGAGTGACTCCATAAATGCCGTTGGTAGCGTGATGCCCGGTGAACTCGGACACACGTTACACATATAGGATAGTGTTAGTGTCTCTCAAGTTACTCTGACAACCTGGCAACGAAACAAATATTTTTCCGGACTTCTCTGAGCAACAAAAGCAACATCGTCGCTAGGTAACGTGATGCTCGGCGAACCCGTACACACGATACAATCATAACCGCACAAACCAGAGCTCACCGAGGTTGGGTTTGCGCCTGCCGTTTCCCCTTATTTGCGACATGATTGTAGTTAGTGTTATTTAATGTCGAGCCAATATGCGGTACCGATTAATAGCAACTTTGACCGCGCGCGAAACACGTGGGGTGAGGGTGGGTGGGTTCGGTGGCGGTGTGGTTGGTTTACCGTCTTGAGATGTTGGGATGGACCCACCACTGGTCTTTACGGCTTTTGTTCGGATCGTCTTGCGATGAAACTGCTACTTTATTTTCCTTTTTCCGAGTGACTCCATAAATGTCATCGGTAGCGTGATGCTCGGTGAACTCGGACATATGATAGACATATAAAATAGCAAAAAAAAAAAATGCGGGACACGTGTTTCGGTCCCTTCAAGCCAATACATGTAATCCAAAGTTCCAAACCGGACAGCACACCCATTTCTATATTTTCTCTTTCATTTTCTCATAGTAAAAACTTCTACAAATCAGACCCAAATACTACAAAACTTGGCAAACCAAAATCCGAGATTCGAAATCCGAATGGAACGGGTGGCCAAGCCAAGCCAAGGCAGGGCCGGTGCCCGCACCCACCCCGTGCGCGTGCGACGTGTGTGTTTCGTGTTTACTTTACCCACAGCACACAAGCACAAGCACGCAGGCAGCAAAAAAGGCCGGTGAGGTCACCGCCGCTAGCCTGTCCCCTCCCATCCCGACCGTCCGCGTGTCCCTTATCCTCCACCGGACGGCCCAGATCGTCCGCGGCGTCCACCCGGTAGGTTTACTCGGCCTCCCCCCATTCTTAAGCCGTTCGCTCGCCCCTCTTCGCTCTCCATCGTCTCCTCTCGCCCCACCCTCGTCTCGTTCCCCTACCCTCGACCTCGAACCCATTAGCTCTCGCGCTCGCCCTCGCCGCCTCGCGCAGCCAGCGCCGCTCGGTGCGCGGAGTCCGCCGCGCGTGGGAACCCGCAGATCCGGCGTCGGCGGCGCCGGCGGAGATCGGCGGCGGCCTTCGTTCATTCGTTCGTTCGTTCGGGCGGCGGTGAAGGAGGAGGAACCGGCGCCGGTTTCGCCCCCGCGGCGGCGACGAGGGCACGCCGGCGCATGGTGGTTGGATGAAGCGCTCCAGGGAGGACGCCGTCTCGGGGTCTCAGCTCAAGCGCCCCACCGTCGCCGCTCGATCCGATCCGTGAGTAGCCCGCCCGCCTCCCCGCTCGCCGTCGCCGTCGCCGCGCTACAGTTTTAGGCAGTTCGTTTTCGTCTCTATTCCCCCACCCGTTCCTCCTCTTACCCCGTCCGCTTGCGGGTGAGAGGGGGTTTCGTCGTGCTACTTTGACGGAGTCGGCGAGAGAGCGCGGAGGGAAGGCAACCCCCCCCCCCCCCAGCCCCGCGGGAGGAATCCGCGCGGATTCGCTCGTTTTTCTACCGCCGAATCCGTGTTCCTCCCGTCCAATTCGAAGTCCGGGGCGTCGAAAATGGTGTTTCGGTTTAGGGGCACGGCACGGAATTGTTTTATTTTCTACGTTTTTTTTACCCCGTGATCTGACGGTTTCGCCTGTTTCCCCACGCGTAGGCCGACGCAGCCGCAGCCCATGCCTCCGGCGGGTCCACCGGCGCCGGCGCCACAGCCTCAGGCTGCCGCGCCGGCGCAGCTGTCGGGCGGTTCCGCGGCGGCCGCTGCCGCGGGCCAGAAGCTGACGACCAACGACGCGCTCGTCTACCTCAAGGCCGTCAAGGACAAGTTCCAGGACAACCGCGCCAAGTACGAGGAGTTCCTCGAGGTCATGCGCGACTTCAAGAGCGAGAGGTCGGTGCAGTCCCCACTCCGATCCACACCATTTTCCGTAAATTACCCTCCAGCGAGACGCTCATGTTTATGGTTGGTGCAATTTTTGGGTGCAGGATTGATACCAACGGGGTGATTATCCGTGTCAAGACCCTGTTCAACGGGTACCCTGAGCTCATCCTCGGGTTCAACACCTTCCTGCCCAAGGGCTTTGCGATCAGGCTCCAGGATGACAAGGAGAAGAAGCCTGTTGATTTTGTGGAAGCCATCAACTTCGTCAACAAGATCAAGGTATACACACGCCCGCGCACACACACACAGGCTCATCTGTCATGTAAAGATGTGGTATATGTATGTATCGGTCTGCGACATGATTGGTTTGTTTCCCCTTGTGTACAGAGCCGGTTCCAGCGTGACGAGCACGTCTACAAGTCTTTCCTGGACATTCTCAACATGTACCGCAAGGATAATAAGTCCATCCAAGATGTTTACCATGAGGTGCCTTTTTTTTTGGTTTATTCTACTTTAATGTATGCATCTTCTTCCATTACAGTGTTGAGTTTAGCGTGTCTTTTTTTGGCAGGTTGCGATACTGTTCTGTGACCATAAAGACTTGCTCGAAGAATTCCAGCACTTCTTGCCTGATACCTCGGTGTCTCAGCAAGCAGAAACTGCTCCAAGAGCTGGTTTGGTTAAGCGGGAAGCCCCTCTAATGCCTCCTGTTGGTAGGAGTGAAAAGGTATGAATGACCTCTTGTCATTTCGTGAGCTTTATTCTTTTTGCGTTGGATTTCTTGAGCTTTATTAGCGACTAGTTAGGTACTTGGCAGAAAATAGTGTCATATGTTATGACAGAAGAACCTTTGTCTTCTAGTTCTAACATTTTCTAGACTTTTGGGGGTGTGGTTGCCTGAAATGTGCTATACAAATTAGAAGGTGTAATTGCAGAAAGTAAAAAAAGAAGGGCACATTTGTTTTTGCTCCTGCGCATGTGCAGGAACTCATGAAATACCAGGGTGACATTTTTTATGAGTGGAATCTGCCCTTTAGAGGTTTATCCACTAGTGCATCCCTTGGCTTTCATGTAGGTGAAAAATGCTTAGATACAAAATGCAGCTTCTTAAATTTAGCACAATATTTGGTCAATTCAGTTAGTTTTACATCTCTGAAGGAAATACGGGAGCCCAAGGTATTTTAATGTCTTCTGTCAATGGGACCGGGACATCAACATGAGACCAATCATATTTCTGTGTCTATTTGGCCTCTTTTTGTGCATCTATATAGCAGCCATAAACTAATTATTGTGTAAAGTTTGCTGACCCTTCATCCTGTGTCTATTTTCTCAGCCTAGGGCTTATCCATCACATGCTGACCGTGACACCAGTGTGGATCGTCCTGACGTGGAGCATGATCGCCAGAGAAGACGTCCGGACAAGGAACGGAAGGCAGAAAGAGATAGGAGAGATTATGAGAGAGATGAGAAGGATGTTGAACATGACAGCAAAGACCTGGATGTTGGACTGCGTAAGCGTAAACCTTTTCCAAGCGCAAACCTTACAGGCGCTGAGGCACAGCAGGGTGGTCTCCCAGAGAATCATGGAATAAATGGTGCCTCAGCTTCATCGTATGATAATAAGGATGCATTGAAGAGTAAGTTTCTCTAAATATTGATTAATAAGTAGATACTATTTCTGCTCAGTGGCAGTTTTGCTTCTTGGTACCACCACTAGAATACAACTTCGATGCTCCGCATGACCTTGAAATGCGTTGCATTTATGCCTTCTGTTGGATGCATCTCTTGCATAACGCTGTTTCACTGTAATCTTCTCATGGCTGTGTTAGTCAATCAGAAACAATGCACAAAATGTGTTCACTTGTTGATTTATGTGGTTGAATTTTGTAATTTCGTCTTCATATCTGAAGAGCTTTGTGTACTTTCCACTTGCTTATTACTTACATTAACAAGTTTTCCTTGCAATATTAGGTGTATACGCACAGGAGTTCCATTTTTGCGAGAAAGTCAAGGAGAAGCTGGAATATGACGCTTACCAGGAGTTTTTGAAATGTCTTCACATATACAGCCAGGAAATTATTACGAGAAGTGAATTGAAGAACTTGGTGGGTTTCTGCTGCAGTTGTGCAAATTCAGTATTTAAACTTCAGTTGCTTCACTTTTTGGTTACCTGTTTGGTCTTAATTAGTTAGACGTGAATCATGCATATCCTATCTGGTTTACAGGTAAATGATATACTACAACACTACCCAGATCTTATGGATGGATTTAATGAATTCTTGGATCATTGTGAAAATATAGGTACGTTGCGTACTTAATGTATATGGATGGCAATCTTGCAGGATATATGTCACTGATTTTTAATTTCATGTATCTCTATCTGAGTTTTTCTCCCCATGGTGCAGATGGATTTTTGGCTGGAGTCTTCAGCAAAAGTATGTGGTGATTTGCTTCAAACTTTGCATCCCCCCCCTTTCTAAATCATTTTAAATTCCTTGTTAACACTAATTATCTGGATTGAAGAGCAACCTGGACGGCTAGTTAAAACTGAGGATAAAGAAAGAGATAAGGAGCATGAGAGGGAGGAGAGGAACAGAGACCGGGACAGGGAAAGAGAAAAGGAAAGACTTAAGGAAGGTGCTAGCCAGAAACCTTCTGTCACCAAAGACAAGTATCTATCCAAACCAATTTCAGAGCTTGATCTCTCAAATTGTCAGCGATGCACTCCTAGTTACCGGCTTCTACCTAAAAATGTAAGATAATATCTCCAGCGCCATTGTTTTCATGTTGTGTTTCATATAACATTTGGTTTAATCCCGTTTTCAGTACCCAATGCCTCCGGCAGGCAACAGGACTGATCTTGGAGCCTCAGTTCTTAATGATCACTGGGTATCAGTGACATCAGGAAGTGAAGACTATTCCTTTAAGCACATGCGGAAGAATCAGTATGAAGAAAGTTTATTTAGATGTGAAGATGACAGGTGCCACATTATCTTTGTTACTCAGAAGATGACATTAACATGCAATTTCATATTAGCTGGACATATGATGTAGCTTTGCACTGTGATGATAGTAATCTTAGACTATATTTTATATTAATCAGGGTTTAGAGGCATACCCTACCATCGATGCTCAATGGTACTTTTTTGCACTTTGTGCACTAGGGTTTAGAGAGAGGCTCATGTGGATAACAGGGCTAGTATTGATATTATGTAACTGGACATTGCATAAGTAGAAACTCATATTTGGGTTGTTTACATTTGAGTCTTCGCGTTGACAACCGGGACTTGGCTCTTACATAGGGCTGCAAACAGACAGTAACAGAAAACCTGTGCACTCACATTAGTCAATGATGTTTTGGTTAGCTTCTCAAGTCACGGACACAATAGGTGACTAATTACAGTGGTAATTTTTTATCTAATCAAAATACTCCCTCCGTTCTGAAATAGTCTACATTCTAGACTCAAAATTTGTTCTGAAATACTCTACATTCTAGCTTTTAGTCAACAACAACACTGAAAACGAAGTGGTTTTGCTCTTTTTATTGGGTGTTGTTGTTTCCAATGTTGCTTTGATTGGTTGTTTACATATCTAAGTAGTACTAATAAATGCAATACTAGTTTGTCTCATTTTCTCTAGAATGTAGACTAAATCAGAATGGAGGGAGTATGCAGTAGTGTTGAATTGTGGGTTGCTTCAGCTAGAATCATTATTGGGGTCCATCCTATCCTAGGTGGAACATGGCAATTAGCGGCATGATGATATTCCTATAACCTAATCGCACAGGAAAAAAAAGCACCTTAATATTTCTGTTGGCCGGCTTGATTACGTTCTAGCACTTGCACACAGTTAACCATTGGGAGACCCATATTTTCAGTGTTATTCGAGCCACTTCTATTTGTTTCTAATACCACAAACCTATGATTGTTGCATATGGTGGTGGAGCCATGGGGTAAATTCGTTTAGGCACTTTACAATAGTATAGAGCAATTGGGCTACGACTAGTGAATGCCATGTGATTCGTGCTATCCTATGTGAATAATTCTTTTTTGTTCAATTATTTATTCATGCTGGTTACATGTTGGTCTGAACTTTTTCAGATTTGAGCTGGATATGCTGTTGGAATCAGTTAATGCAGCAACTAAGCGTGTCGAGGAGTTGATAGAAAAAATGCAAGATAACTCGCTAAAACCAGAAAGCCCGATACGCATGGACGAGCATTTAACTCGTACGTATACTTGTGTTCCGCGCATGATAATATTGTGTTAGCAAAGCTTGAACTAACTAGAGCCTGAATGTCCTGTGGCTTATTCACCCCTGCTTTACAGCTTTGAACCTAAGGTGCATTGAACGGTTGTACGGTGACCATGGCCTGGATGTGATGGACGTTCTTCGGAGAAATGCCAGTGTTGCACTGCCAGTTATCTTGAGTAGGCTAAAACAAAAGCAGGAGGAATGGTCAAGGTGCCGTTCAGATTTCAACAAGGTTTGGGCTGAAATTTATGCCAAAAATTATCACAAGTCACTTGATCATCGCAGTTTCTATTTCAAGCAGCAAGATTCGAAGAGCCTGAGCGTAAAATGTATGCACACTTTTTATACATGTAAATATTTTTTATAGTTCCAGCTATGCCTAGTTACCTAATTTTGCTTAAATCTTTGTTTATTTCTTGTGCAGCTCTATTGACCGAGATTAAAGAAATTAATGAGAAGAAAAGAAAGGAAGACGATGTACTCATTGCTATTGCTGCTGGAAATAGGCGGCCTATAGTTCCCAATATGTCATTTGAGTATGTGGATTCAAAAGTCCATGAAGATCTTTATAAGATCGTCAAGTACTCGTGTGGAGAAGTCTGCAGCTCCTCGGACCAACTAGACAAAGTGATGAAAATGTGGACAACTTTTCTGGAGCCAATTTTAGGTGTTCAGCCTCGATCCCATGGTACTATGGATGCAGATCTGATTAAACCCAAGAATGGAATCACAAAATCTAGTATTGCAACTCTGGGGGAAAGCAATACTACTACAGATGGAGTTGCTGCCCAGCAAGGTCATGGTGATGAAAGCAAACAACAGGATCAAGCACCATCAGGTGTGGTTAGATTGGCGCGACTGGGTAAAGGAGTTGCCGCAGACTCTCAAAATGGTTCCCATGATGCAGATCGAACTGCTCGTAGAGACGAGGAAGCATCAAATATTGCACCAAATGGAGGAGTGCAAGCTGCTGCCTTCATCACAGATGAAATGTCTGCAGTAAGTACCCAGAACATGCCTACTGAGAGATCAGCAGTACAGCATAACAATATTAAGGCAAACTCGGAAATTGCACCAGGTTTGCGTTTCTGCTAATTCGATACGTTGTATTTTTTATGATCTATAACTTGATTAGGTCTCTTTTGGCCAATGCTTATGATTTGTCTTGCCTGGCTTCTAGGAATGAATGCTTCTAGAAGTTCACATGCTGGAGTTAGTGTGGCTGGTGGTGCCAGGGCTAGCCATCAATTATCACCATCTATTGAGGTATAGAACTTCTCGTGATCTCAATTTACTTTCCACCTGTGTTAAAATGTGCCAAGTATTACCATCATATAATGTGTGGGAGTTGGTATTGCTGCTGGTGCCAGGTATTGATTTTTTTCTTTAGAAGTTTATTTTCTTAAAGGGCTGTGTCTTCTCCCATGTGTTCTTTTTTTCCTTTTCTTTATTTCTGTTGCTTTTGTTATTTGTTTTACTGTCACATTTTACCTGTCTATTGCCTGATTGATGACAATGCTTGGAATGTTTTTATGCTTGTGTTGAGTTGTATGCATTCATGTAATGCAAAATGCAAGTTAATCTTTTCTCTATGGATGGCATCCAACAACATGCTCATATGTTTCTGTTCTCCTTGACAGGCTGGAGAGACTGGCAGGCCAGGAACATCTTTAAATGGTGGAGGCACCAATGAGGGTAATAAAGGGCGCCTATTTAATGAACCTGCGGCATCACACAATATTTCGAAAGTTGAAAGAGAGGAGGGTGAATTATCTCCTAATGGAGATTTTGAAGAGGACAATTTTGTGCCCATGGAAGATGGAGCATCTAAAACAAAAGAAGGTTCTACAAGCAGAACATCCAAGGTTAGACCTGGTGAAGTAGATACTGAGGCAGCTGGCGAGAATGATGCTGATGACGAGGGTGAGGAAAGCACTCAAAGGTCTACTGAGGACAGTGAAAATGCTTCTGAGGCTGGTGAAGATCCATCGGGAAGTGAATCTGGCGATGGTGATCATTGTTCTCGTGAAGATCATGATGAGGAAGAAGATATGGATCATGATGATCAGGATACAAAGGCAGAAAGTGAGGGTGAGGCAGAGGGGACAACTGAGACTCATGATGTTGAAGGAGGCATATCATTACCTTTATCAGAACGCTTTCTGTACTCGGTTAAACCACTGGCCAAGCATGTACCCACATCCTTACATTGTCGAGAAGAGAAATCCTCACATATATTTTATGGGAATGATTCATTTTATGTCTTGTTCAGGCTGCATCAGGTAAAGCTTTACAGTAGTTTTGACCCTATGTAATTAAGTAATTTGCATGTGCCCTCTTTAGCTAAACTTATCAATTGCAGATGTTGTACGAAAGATTGCTTTCAGCAAAGACAAACTCTGCGAGTGCTGAAAAGAAATGGAGAACCTCTAAGGATACAAACCCCCCTGACCTATATGCAAAGTAATGCAGCTTTTCGCAATGTTTAGTTGCTTCTACTGCATCTTCCCCATACACATGACCATGACTGATTTCTACTTTTGATGAAGGTTCCTGAATGCACTCTACAACTTACTTGATGGTTCTTCTGATAATACCAAGTTTGAGGATGACTGCCGTGCTATTATTGGTACCCAGTCTTATGTTCTCTTTACTTTGGATAAACTGATATACAAAGTTGTCAAGCAGGTAAGTTGACTCATCCCCTGCTTTACTATGTCACTCTGGGTTGGCTGGAACATTCATTATTTTACTTCGCTGGCATCAGCTTCAAGCTATAGCAACAGATGAAATGGACAACAAGCTTCTCCAGCTTTATTTATATGAAAAATCAAGATCTCCTGGGAGGTTCTTTGACCTAGTTTATCATGAAAATGCCCGTGTCCTACTCCATGATGAGAGCATGTATCGATTTGAATGTGTAAGTCTTGTTCCGTTTTGCATCCTATCGTGATTAATTATCAATAATGCTGTTCCATTTGTCTTGCAAATGAACTGGTTCGCTTGTATTGCAATGTTGCTAGATGTCATAGAATGATAAATTCCAGTTTATCTTCCTATTGCAGTGCTCAGATCCAACGAGGTTGTCGGTTCAGCTCATGGAATATGGTCATGAAAAGCCTGAAGTGACTGCAGTATCGATTGATCCAAATTTTTCCTCATATCTCTTCAGTGACTTTTTGTCAGGTTTGTCTGACACAATGTTGTCTGATGGTGTCTTCCTTGGAAGGTATCCCCCACCGCTAACCCCACATTGAAATTTAAGCTCCTGATTTCATTTCTCCTGTTTTAATCCATCATTCATACCGTTCTTCCAGGAATAAGCGGAAAAATTCAAGTAGTGATGAGGCCTCTGATTCATTGAAGACCATGGATGGTGTCCAAGTTGCGAATGGTCTTGAATGCAAGATATCCTGCAAGACCTCGAAGGTTTGCTTGTTTATATAGTTCGGAATTTGACGCTTTAAATTTTTACTGGGATATCAGTATATCTTAATGATGTCATATATACAGGTCTCGTATGTCCTTGACACAGAAGATTTCTTGTTTCGGTTGAGAAAGCGGAGGAGACTTTTAGCCAGTGGAATTGTGCCTGACAAGTTGCAGACATCAAAGAAAGATGCTGCAAAAGTGCAGCGCTTCCATTCGTTTCTAGCCAAGCCTTAGGGTCATAGGCAAAATATTGGTAATTCCACTATATGCTAAACCCATGCAGCATTTGATCGTATTGCGACGCTCTTCTATTTCATTACAAATTCTTCGCTATTTTGTGCTGTTATATACTCCTTACATGGCAAAGCGGCTTCTCATGGCATTTTTTTCCAGCTACAGCAAGTGTTTTTCCAGAAAAATCACATACAATATATATTATATAACAAGACAATGATTACTCTTTTACTTGGGTTTTGCAGACATTGTATCCAAATCAGGAGATGCTGCTGGGGTTGTGAGTGCCTTGCTCTTGTCATCACAAGGAAAGCTGCAGGAGTCCAAAGCCTCGGTCCCATTCCCAGAAGGCGTCCCCCCTGGAATAATGATTCGGCCTTTGGGTAGATAAGACATGGTAAATACAGCAAAGCATGTTATGGCCACCTCAGTCAGCTTTAGGCCGGGCCGAAAAAATGTGTGTATGTATATATATGTATTGGCAGAATGTTGTTTGTTCTGTTAACATATTATCTCTAGTGTTTTTTGGTCGGTCTTAGAAGGATTCTATTAAACTTAATCACCATTCCTTGATGGTATAGGCCTGTTGTTATTTTGACAACTTTTTCCCGATCAAGATATGTAGCCTTGATTAATCAAATGCAGCAATGCCAACATTCAGACCGTGTGACATGCTTGTTTTGGTGCGACCTAATGTTGTTTGTTGCTGATGGTAATCTGTCATGTCGTGCTATGTGATTGTTGAATTGTAAAGTACTCCCTCTGCTGAAATATAAGACGTGAACTATTTCGACCACTAAAATATACTTCTTTCCAGAATAGGACGCATAATATATAGTTTTGGGTTGATGTTTTAAGTCAAATTTTCAAAGTTTAACCAACTATGTCAACATTTATAATTTAAAAATATTATTGTTAGAACCATCGCGACATACATTTCCATGTTGTGTGCCCTTCATATTGTAGATGCTTATGCATCTTTCGTGTGTAGATAGATAAACTTCAAAAAGTTCAATTTAATAAAAAAAACTAGGAGAAAGTATGAATTAAGATGTATAAATGGTATCGTTGCATTTGTCTTGCAATTTTTTTAAAGTATGTTTTTTTACTTATACATATTTATTAATAAACTTTTTAAATGTGTGTTTTTTTTACTTACGGTTAAAGTTGTAAGTTTGTGGAATTGAATTTCCGGTGGACCAACAAAATTTAAGCGGGCCTTACGTTTTCTTAAGGAGCTGTTTTGACACGGAGAGAGTTATGATGATAGCGCTATTAGTTATCCAGAATTATTTTTCTCAACAATGAGTCATCCTATCAGGTTATCAAAGCTAAGATATGAACGGTGCAAAATTTAGTAAGGATTAAAAGAACAAATAATGCGGCAAGTGCACATTTCATAGAGGCTATTCAGTATGTACTCTAATGATTGACCATGGAAGATACGAGTCAGAAAATATATGTTGGAATTCGAATACATTAGAAATATTATCAAATAAAAAAAATCTTATTCTTGTGGTGACACTTGCACGGCCTCTCTAAAGCTAGGTCGTCATAGGTTGATGGCCATGCCATGTGGCACCATTTGGAGGCAAACCCGCTGACGAGGGACATCTCGCCTGCCAGCCCAAGGACAATCGTCCTCCTGCTCTCCGACAGGGTGCTCTCCATGGCGGCCATCAATATCTAGGGCTGCTTGATGTGGAGCTCGAGGTGGGTGTGGTTCAACCATCCCCTGGCATCGTCGCCCATGGAACCCCAGAGGGCGGCCATCAGCATTTGGGACTACTTGATGTGGATCTCGAGGTGGTTCTGTTGAAATATTGGGCCTACTTTTAGTGGCCCATACTAGATTTCAGATTTTCCCTATAAATCTCAAAGCCCACTTAGTGACAGCCTTGTGAGTTTGAGCCCAAGTTGGTGGCAGCTCACTAGGGAGCGGCAAGAGGTGAGAAGTTTAGTCCCACATTGAAAGTTGGGAGGAAGTTAGACCACCTTATAAGGTGGGTTGTTTCACCACTAGTAAGTGAGTGCGAATAGGAGTGCTACACGCGCGCTCCTCCTCGCTCGTCTCGACTCGACTCGACTCGACACGACACGACACGACACGCGCCGCGCTCGTGGTGAGTGGATTGAGCCGAGACTTTCCTTACTTTTTGCAACTCAGGAAAACGAACAGAGTCCTAGACGGACGCGTCACACTTAGTCGGTTCGGGTCGCTCCCGGATCGTGGGCTATCTGTAACCGACTCGAAACGTTCGTGCGACGTGGGCGTGGCCCACGTTGCCTAGGGTTTCCCGAGCCTATATAATCTCTTGCCCGGCTACCGCAGAAACACACCGAATACATGAGTTAGGGTTTCCACCTCTGCTTGCGCCGCCATCGTAGTCTACTCCATCCCGCGCGCCGACGTGCATCGGCGAACGAGAGAGCAGGTCTCCGGAACCACTCGTCCTTGCGATCCTGTACGGGAGAGGGCGAATTAGGTTTTTGGGAAGCGCTCTGCACGACTGCTCAAGCTCTTCATCACGGGTCGTCTTCCGTCCAAGTCGGGCGGTGCTGCCTACCGTCGTCTTCAACGCCGTCTACTTCGACCCGTCGTCACAGTCATAAACAACGTTGTCATCAACAACGTTACTACTGCGACATCATCTGCTACACCTCCACCGCCACCTCCGCCAGATTGGTACGTGCGACATATCTCGATCTATTTAGCGATGGATGTTGTACCGTTTGCCATGCTACTATTCATGTTGATTAATGCATCTAGTATGTTCGAGTTTCACATGTTAGTAGTTGCTGTCGTCATGCTTAATATTCTGGAATTAATCATGGAAATTGTGCCTAATCATCCAACAATCCAAAAACCTAATTGTAGGCAATTTCTGAGTTAACAATGGCTGGTTTTGCTGATGCACTGAGGCCGGATAAGTTTACCGGTGTGCACTTCAAGAGGTGGCAAGTTAAGGCCACGCTCTGGCTTACTCATCTGAAAGTGTTCGAAGTTAGTAATGGTTTACCTGAAGGAACTATATCTGACCAAGATCAGAACAAGTTCAAGGAAAACAATACTCTCTTCATCGGATGCGTTCGAGTATTCTTGTTGATCGTCCGTGTGATGTGTACATGCACATAACGGATGGTAAAGAGCTCGGGATGCATTGAATGCTAAATTCGGTGCAACCGATGCGAGCGATGAACTCGTACATCATGGAGAGCTTCCATGACATCGGGATGGTAAACAACCGTTCTGTAGTTGAACAAGCTCATGAGATACAGTGCATTGCGAAAGAGCTTGAACTCCTTAAGTGTGCCTTACCTGACAAGTTTGTGGCTGGATGCATCATCGCTAAGTTGCCCCCTTCATGGAGGAACTTTGCCACAACTCTCAAACAAAAGAGACAGGAGATATCAGTTGAAAATCTGATAGCGTCTCTTGATGTTGAGGAGAAAGCTCGGGCTAAGGATACTACTGAGAAAGGAACCCTACAACAAGAACAAAGGGAATAACAAGCCCTCCTTCAATAAGCCTATGAAGACTGCAACCTTCAAGAAGAAGATGATAAACAAAGCAGATCTGAGCTGCTTTACCTGTGGAGAGACTGGCCACTTTTCTAAGGACTGTCTAGAGAGGGCAGACCGCAAGAAAAAGGCGAGACAAGTCAACACGGTGACCGCTAGCAATGCTGATGGGCACGGTAATCTCTTTACTGTTCTTTCGGTTTTTCAATCTCCATGTTGGTGGATTGATACGGGTGCTAATGTTCATGTGTGTGCTGACATATCCATGTGCACTTCTTACCAGGTCGCCCGGGATTCTTCCGTCTTGATGGGGAATGGGTCACATGCTTCTGTTCGTGGTGTTGGCACGGTAGATCTGAAGTTCACTTCGGGAAAGATCGTGCGGTCGAGGAACATGCAGCATGTCCCTACTATGAACAAGAATCTCGTTAGCGGCTCCCTTCTATGCGAGAGATGGGTTTAAGGTTGTTTTAGAGTCGAATAAAGTAGTTGTTTCCAAGTTTGGACAATTTATTGGTAAAGGCTATGAGTGCGGAGGCTTGTTCCGCTTTTCGCTTTCTGATTTCAGTAATAAGTCTGTGAACCATATTGGTGGCAATGTTAGTGATGATACCAGTGTTTGGCATTCTCGTTTATGTCACATTAATTTTGGTTTAATGTCTCGGCTATCCAGTTTAAGTTTAATTCCAAATTTCACCATTGCCAAAGGTTCTAAGTGCCATAGTTGTGTGCAATCAAAGCAACCTCGGAAGCCTCACAAGGCGGCCGAGGAGAGAAACTTGGCACCTCTAGAACTCATACATTCTGATCTATGCGAGATGAATGGTGTGTTGAAAAAAGGTGGAAAGAGATATTTCATGACATTGATTGATGATGCGACTAGATTTTGCTATGTTTATTTGTTGCGAACTAAAGATGAAGCTTTAGACTACTTTAAAATTTATAAGGCCGAAGTTGAAAATCAACTAGAGAGAAAGATCAAGCGTCTTAGGTCGGATCGTGGTGGTGAGTATTTTCCTAAAATCTTTGATGAATTATGTGAGGAACATGGTATTATTCATGAGAGGACGCCTCTCTATTCGCCCCAATCAAACGGGGTTGCCGAGAGGAAAAACCGCACGCTGATTGACTTGGTGAATTCCATGTTAGCCGCTGCTGGTTTATCAAAGGCATGGTGGGGAGGCTTTGTTGACTTCATGTCATGTCCTGAATAGAGTTCCTAACAAGAATAAAGATAAAACCCCTTACGAGGAGTGGGCTGGGAGAAAACCATCACTTTCGTATTTGCGCACATGGGGATGTTTGGCGAAAGTCAATATTCCAATTACTAAGAAGCGCAAACTCGGACCAAAGACAGTGGATTGTATCTTTCTAGGTTATGCTCCGCGGAGTGTAGGCTATAGATTTTTAGTAGTTCAATCCGAAGTACCTGATATGCATGTTGATACTATTATGGAATCTCGTGATGAACATTCTTTGAGAATATGTTTCCTATGAAAGATATGCATAGCATTGCTAGAATTTCTACTGAGATAGTTCCTGAATCTAGTACATCTAATGAGTATTTTGAACAATCACATGAGATTGTTATTGAGAAGGATGACAATGAAGCTCCTAAACGGAGCAAGAGATGGAGGATTGAAAAATCCTCCGGTGATGATTTCATTGTGTACCTTGTGGATGATACTCCCACGTCCATTGCAGAGGCATATGCATCTCCAGATGCAGATGACTGGAAAGAAGCTGTCCATAATGAGATGAACTCGATTATTTCTAATGGAACTTGGGAGTTGTCAGAACGACCCCATGGATGCAAGCCTGTAGGCTGCAAATGGGTGTTCAAGAAGAAGCTAAGACCTGATGGTGGTACTATTGAAAAGTACAAGGCGCGGCTTGTAGCGAAAGGCTACATACAGAGAGAAGGCGAAGATTACTTCAACACCTATTCACCTGTCGCTAGACTTACCACCATTCGAGTACTACTATCCATGGCTGCCTCCTATGGTCTTATCGTTCATCAAATGGACGTAAAGACAGCTTTCCTTAATGGAGAGTTGGAAGAAGAAATATATATGGATCAGCCTGATGGGTTTGTAGTAAAATGTGAAGAAAGAAAGGTGTGCAAGTTGCTGAAATCTTTATATGGCCTAAAACAAGCACCTAAGCAATGGCATGAGAAGTTTGACAGAACTTTAACTTCTGTAGGCTTTGTTGTCAATGAGACTGACAAGTGCGTTTACTATCGCCATGGTGGGGGCGAAGGTGTTATATTATGTTTGTATGTGGATGATATTCTGATCTTTCGTACAAACATGAAAGTAATACACGAGGTCAAGTCTTTCTTGTCAAAGAGCTTTGATATGAAAGGTCTGGGAGAAGCTGATGTGATTCTGAACATCAAGCTGATTAAGAACGAGAGTGGGATTACTCTAACGCAATCCCATTATGTTGAGAAGATCTTGAGCCGGTTCGGCTATATTGATAGCAAGCCTTCTCCAACACCTTATGATCCCGAGTGTGACATTACGCAAGAACCGGAGGATTGCCATAGATCAATTGAGATATTCTCGGATCGTTGGCTCACTCATGTACTTAGCGAGCGCGACTAGACCCGACATCTCTTTTGCTCGTTAGCAAGTTGAGTAGGTTCATGTCAAACCCGGGTACTGATCATTGGCATGCACTTGATAGGGTCATGCGCTACCTATGTGGTACAATGAGTTATGAGATTCACTATTCGGGGCACCCAGCCTGTGCTTGAAGGATATAGTGATTCGAATTGGATCTCGGATGTAGCTGATCCGTACGCCACAAGTGGGTATGTATTTACCTTTGGAGGTGGCGCGGTGTCATGGAGATCTTGCAAGCAAACCATATTGACGAGGTCAACTATGGAAGCAGAACTTATTGCTTTAGACACAACCACCGTTGAATCGGAATGGTTGCGTGAGCTCTTGATGGACTTGCTCGTGGTTGAAAAACTCGTTCCGGCAATCCTTTTGAATTGTGACAATCAAACTGTAATTGTCAAAGTGAACAATTCTAAGGATAACGCGAAGTCATCAAGACACGTCAAGAGACGTTTGAAGTACTGTCGAGAAATTGCGAAACTCCGGAGTAATAACTGTTACATATATTCAAACAGACAAAAACCTGGCAGACCCCTTTACAAAGGGACTATCACGTAACGTGATAGAAAGTGCATCGAGGGAGATGGGTTTGAGACCCGTTGATGTTACGCCATAGTGGTAACCCAACCTTTGTGATCGGAGATCCCATGAATTAGGACCTGGGAAGAACAAACTAGTGGTTTAATTGAGGAGAGTATTATGCAACCCTCTCTATGTGAAGATGCACAACTCTCAATTGCTGTAAGGCAGGTTGGCAACAAGCCTTAATGTGTTTATGTTGGCTATCTTTAGCAAAGATGCTGTCCTACAGAGCATTCTTGAAATAACACACCTATATGAGTCCGATTGTTAAACATCACAATCTATGAGATTTGGGTGATCTCTAGTAAACTCATGAAGAGACCATGAAGTATGATGCATATGCTTCACCCGCGGGGTAGGCTACTGGCAGCCATGTACTGGTCATGACTTTGAGTGAAACCCTGTTCACGCAAAACTTGCAATTCAAGGCTTAGTCCATTGTTCAAGTGTGAATGGATGTAGCTTAAGGCTCTAGGCGGAAGTTCAACTTAACAGTCTCCGCTGAAACACTGGTATATAAACAAGCAGCGAGTATTGGTAAATCTTTAAATGGGGATTTGAGATCTGGTGGGGGATTGTTGAAATATTGGGCCCACTTTTAGTGGCCCATACTAGATTTCAGATTTTCCCTATAAATCTCAAAGCCCACTTAGTGGCAGCCTTGTGAGTTTGAGCCCAAGTTGGTGGCAGCTCACTAGGGAGTGGCAAGAGGTGGGAAGTTTAGTCCCACATGGAAAGTTGGGAGGAAGTTAGACCACCTTATAAGGTGGGTTGTTTCACCACTAGTAAGTGAGTGAGAATAGGAGTGCTACACGCGCGCTCCTCCTCCTCCTCGCTCGCTCGTCTCGTCTCGACTCGACACGTCACGACGCGCGCCGCGCTCGTGGTGAGTGGATCCCGAGCCTATATAATCTCTTGCCCGGCTACCGCAGAAACACACCGAATACACGAGTTAGGGTTTCCACCTATCTCTGCTTGCGCTGCCATCGTAGCCTACTCCATCCCGCGCGCCGACGTGCATCGGCGAACGGGAGAGCAGGTCTCCGGAACCACTCGTCCTTGCGATCCTGTACGGGAGAGGGCAAATTAGGTTTTTGGGAAGCGCTCTGCGCGACTGCTCAAGCTCTTCATCACGGGTCGTCTTCCGTCCAAGTCGGGCGGTGCTGCCTACCGTCGTCTTCAACGCCGTCTACTTCGACCCGTCGTCCCAGTCGTCAACAACGTTGTCATCAACAACGTTACTACTGTGACATCATCTGCTACACCTCCACCGCCACCTCCACCAGATCGGTACGTGCGACATATCTCGATCTATTTAGCGATGGATGTTGTACCGTTTGCCATGCTACTATTCATGTTGATTAATGTATCTAGTATGTTCGAGTTTCACATGTTAGTAGTTGCTGTCGTCATGCTTAATATTTTGGAATTAATCATGAAAATTGTGCCTAATCATCCAACAGGTTCCGGTTCGACCATCCCTTGAGTCGTTGCTTGTGGGACCCCGGAGGCAGAGGGTGGTGTTGGATACAACTATGACTGCCTCGCCCATGATGAAGGAGACTGCGTCGACAACAAATCCTATTTAAGGTTCTTTGCATCCGTTAGCGTGCCGACGCTCGTGTGAGGAGGGACCCTGGTTTTGCTCGGCCTTTTTCAGGTGGACAGATGACGCGAGGAAAACGAACGCCAACCTCACCGGTGATGGGGACAACGTGTCTGGCCATGATATCGCTGACGAAGGCGAGGAATGGTACTTAGGGTTTCGGATGCAAGGGGTTTGCTGGAGTTAGGGGAGGTGAGCGGGTTCAGAGGGAGGTCCCGATGGCGGCAAACCAGCGGTGGGCGGCGGATGGTGGAGGGCTGAGCAGTGAGGCACCGCGGGTGACAGTAGCAGGAGGATCAGCTGGTGTTGGAGGCGGAGGTTCAGTGAGGAAGAGACATAATCATGGGCTTGCCCATCCTCGTCTCCCTTCGCGAGTCGGCATGGTAGTATATGGGCACCTGCGCAGACCGCCACGACGTCCTCGCAGCCTGAATCCAGCGACTGCCACGTGTAGCCTCATATTAAGTACTACCACATGGGAATTGGAAGAGAGAAATCACTGGAAATTATCGTTCACAAGGTCACTGTCCCAAGTTTCAGTTATTCGGATGATAAGCCCACTAACTCTTGTAAGAACACCTTTCGCTTGACGAGAAGCAAATCAGCCAGGTAACTCCGAGAGGGATCCACGGGGTCGTGCCATATATCAATTTGTGACGTCGCCCACCGTCCAGATCAGCCCTTCCTTCTAGAGGTTAATGCCCTTCAGAATAATTCTCCAAACATAGCTGATACCAGGAATCAGGTGACTGAATAGTTCTACAACCTTGTTTTGCTCTATGCCATTGTACCGGCGAGCTCGGGTTGGAAAATCTTGTTCGAGCTGTCTCTCTCCCTTTCCTGTACCACTCAACCGTTATAAAAATGCAGGTTTATGAGAGCTAACTAGTGCCCTCCCAGGTTTGAATTGCATCAACTTTCTTGGAAAGCGGGGACAAAAAACTGGCAAGTCCCTACATGTTTCTACGTGTTCCACAAGAGTATCGTTGAGTTTCTCAACTGATTCTTAGAAATTTGATCAAGTTTGGAAGACATTAGAAACTAGAATGCAAAAATCATATCACTTATCAACGAGACAAATGTCTTGCAACTGCAACATAACTAGAGAAAATAAAATATTTTCCCCATACATATAAGTTGTGTTTTAAGTACAAATTTGAACCAAATCTTCATAAGAAAAGGATGTCTATTTGTACCCAAGGATACAGAATCACCTCAGATTATGTACAATACTATCAACACCCACATGGATTCAAGGGGCAGTATTTCTTGACCTAAGGCAATAGCTTGACCACCATGCAACTCTCCTGATCAGCTGAAATAGAAATCACAGCTTGTTAAAAGAGAAAAGGAGGCAAATCAAACACAAGAGAGGAACTGAAAAATATGAATAGCATCTAGTTTCAGATGTACATAAAAAAGGATAAATAAAAATCTGGTTGAAAAAGTTTCGTATTTATAATGCTGAACAATTGCAACAAAATATAGTTTCAGATGTACATCCAAAAGAAAAGTAAACAAAATTGTCTGATTGGATAAGATTACTCTTATAATGCAGAGTGTTACTTGACCTGTAGGGAACAAGATGACAAACCTTCAACAAGCAGCTAACATCAGATGTGTTGCTTTATAGGATTTCTACAATATGGATTGCAGCAAAGGATCAGGAAGAGCTATTACTGCTTTCACAGAGTTCAATTGGATTTATTACTTTAGAGCAGCAGCAAGACAGAATTCGGATCAGGAACTAATAATGCTATCAGAAAGTTCAATTGGACACTAACATGCCCTTTCCATTTAAGGCCAGAGAAGAAAATCATAACAAGAACATATATTATACTTTACTAGTTCATGCTCAAGAACATCAGAGGAACAACAAGTGACAAATCTACTCTGGCAATGTGCGCAGGGTCCCAGGTAATCAATTTTTCACATACATCGCATCACACATGTTACTTGAAAGTTTGTAAAGGTACACGAAAATAGCACACAAAGGAAGGATCTGATTTCACCATTATATTTTCCACTCTAACGGCTGTAATCAGTGGTAAATTTCACCATTATAGCTGCATCTCATGCATCAATTTGGTGGTCCTGCTATCAGTTTTCCCAAATGCCACTGGTCTGAAACAAATTGTGAAAAATTGATGAACCGGAAGAGCCATACACATGGAAACGCAAGGCTTTTGCGTTTACGCGAAAAACATGGAAAATAGAAGATAAGTGCATACCCTGGGTCCATTCTTTAGCTGCAAGAGACATGACAGGACGCTTATGAAGCCGTAGCGTCAATGTCCTGGAGCTACAGTGAGGTGCCACTACGAACATCGACGCAATCGCAGATGGATTAAGAGTAAATTTCAAACTCTAAAATGTGAACTATGAGTCAAAGAAATGAATAATTTATTTATTCAAGAGAATATGTAATAAACCAGAAAACAAAGCCAGTAGTTGACATGCTGGCATCAAATTTCCAAAAACAATATTTTGTTCTACACTAGACCAGATGTGTGGAACGGCTTCAATATTGGATCCATGTTCAGTTGGTATCAATTACAAATTTGGAGAAAAGAAGGAAATAACGAGATTCCCAATGAAACTAACCACATCAAAGATTTAATTATACATATTTAAATAAATCAATAAAGATGCTACGGACAACTAAAGAGACAATTAAAAACACCTCCAACCTCAATTTTTCCGCTTGATTTTACGAACATGAAAGAAGATGGCTTTATACATAGTAATCACCGGAATTTCAAAATGCCGAAATAAATGCCAAAACTCAGGTTCTTGGCAATTAACATGCACAGATTGGAGATTCAGGTCTTGTTCAAAAAAAAAAAAAAAAAAGAGATTCAGGTCGGCCAACAAGACTCCAGATTCCTGCCTAATCGAGGTGATTTGCTACAATAGATGATTTCTATCACAAATATAGATAACTTACAGCTCATCGAACGGAAACTGAAGGTAGTTGATTTGTTCATTTCTGACGCTTTCAGAGATTGGCACTATCAAAACATTTTCTACAACAGAAAGCAAGGCAGAAGATCATAAATAAGCCAACCAATCAGCTGATCCAGAATCCAGATCTGCAAAAGGCGACATAATAGCACAGCAAATTTAGCATAGCAAGTCGTCACTCATATATATGTACTTCCAAGAAAGTATTGGGATGAATATTGTCACACCTGCATTGTATACTGAGAAGATGTGTGTATAGTATATGATATTGGCAGAATGCTGTTTGTTCTGTCAAACTATCTAATTGTTTTTTGGTGGTAGAAGCATTCTAGTTGTAGTATTAAATTGATAGCCATTTGGTGACACTGGTATAGGTCTCTTGTTATTTCGACCATTGTCTGCGATATGATAGCGCAACATTAGTCACGGGTCATATATCCGTGACATCAAAGCCACGATGCAAAATGAGGATTAAAGGCCAAATTGCAAAAGAAAAAAAACATATAAAATGGCAAGTGCACAATTCATAGAGAGCAGAATACTAGAGCACCAGCTGCTCAATTGTTCACAAAGGTACTCACATAATTGACCATGGCAGGTCTAAGAAAACAAGTCGGAATTCTAAAAGATACTACATTTTACTGGAAAAACATATCTTATTCTTGCGCTGACAGTTGCACGGCCTCAATCCCCGAGGCTAGTTCGTCAACGACAGCCGCCGACATCGAGTTCCGCCGAGGGCGATAGGGCGGAGGCGGCGGCGTGTGGCACCAGATGGAGGCGAACACGCTGATATGGGACATCTCCACCACCAGCCCATGGACGATCGTCCTCCTGCTCTCCGGCGGGGCGCTCTCCATGGCGTCCACCAGCATCCGGGACTGCTTGATGTGGAGCTCGAGGTGGTTGTGGTTTGACCATCCCACGACGTTGTCGTCCGCGAGATCCCGCAGGCCGAGGACGGCGTTGGCCTCGGCTACGACCGCGGCTGCCTCGCCCACGACGAGGGAGGCCGCGCGGACCGCCTCGACGGCCTCGGAGCCGGAAGCGGAGCCGGAGGCGACGACGGCCCGGAGACGCTTCAGCTCCGCGGAGAGCTGTTCCTTGCAGACTTGGAAGATGCTGCTACGGACGGCGGCCAGCACGGTTGCGGGGTCGTCGCCCGCCGTGCTTCGGAATCTGCCGCCGCCTGTAGCCGCCGTGTCAACCATGTTGCAACGATCGATCCTCGATAGATGAGAAAAAGAGGTACCGGTCAACCTAGATTGATCGATCAAAGGATACCGATGAGAAAAAGAGGCCGGGAGTATATGTGTTAATTTGCAAAAAAGAGGAAACGTTAGTATAATGTTTCGCAAAAAACAAATGTTAGTATAATTGCTATTATTGCCTCCTCTCATCGATTTTGTATTCTAGACTTAGAGCATCTCACCGGCGCGTCCGATAGCGATTTGAATAGCAATTTGATGACCGTCATTGTTTGTAGACTCACACCGACGCATTCCAAAAATTATCGGCGTGTTTTCGAGCCCAATAAAATCTTGGGCAATCCGTGCTGGTCTCAACCCATAGGGCGTCGAAAGGGTGCGTCGTCACCCTGTGCCACGTCGGATTTCAGGGACGGGATCGGCATATCAGCGACTCCACGGCCAGTTCCATCTTTAAATGCAATGCATCAATACTCTACGGTGGGTCTTTAATGAACCCTCTGGTTTCCCACACGGAGATACCGATGTAAATGTGCACACTGGCTCCTCCGCCCGTGTTCTATTTAGTGCACATCCTGACAACGCGTTGGTGATTATTTTTCCAGGACATATTTGAATGAGATTCAGATTTATCCTCTTCTCGGTGATTTTGTACCTATGAATATTACACGAATTTTGTAAGCTAGTACAAGATAAATTATTTCATATGTTGCATGTTATATAGATTTTTTTTTGTTTATAGCAGAGGGGTTAGATTATAGTTTTACCCCCTAGAGACATCATGAAATTGCCCCTGGCTCGGATGGGTCCTGGTGCCTTGGACGCACGACAGTGCCCCGAGCAATCTGAACAATTCTCGTTTTGGTTTATTGTTGTAATCGCAAAAATGACCATGGAGATGAATGGTGATATTATGTTCCTTTTTTGAACCAATTTTACTCGTTCATGGTTTTACCTATTTATATCTATACGACGTGTGATAGATTTTCATGTCTGATTCCGTGCAAAAAAAATTATTTGAAAAAATAGCAAGAGCATTTGTATACACCATATGATCACCAAACACATTTAAAACAAGCATACGTTAGGTAATTTTATGTTCTTCGATTATTATAATAAAAGTATTTATAGTTTCAATACCATGTGCAGAGCACACACGTTTTGCAAATTACTTCGGAATCTAACTTGCAAGGCAAATTTGCCAATGGTTTGTGTTCCACAAGAGTATCATTGAGTTTCTCAACTGATTCTTAGAAATTTGATCAAGTTTGGAAGACATTAGAAACTAGAATGCAAAAATCATATCACTTATCAACGAGACAAATGTCTTGCAACTGCAACATAACTAGAGAAAATAAAATATTTTCCCCATACATATAAGTTGTGTTTTAAGTACAAATTTGAACCAAATCTTCATAAGAAAAGGATGTCTATTTGTACCCAAGGATACAGAATCACCTCAGATTATGTACAATACTATCAACACCCACATGGATTCAAGGGGCAGTATTTCTTGACCTAAGGCAATAGCTTGACCACCATGCAACTCTCCTGATCAGCTGAAATAGAAATCACAGCTTGTTAAAAGAGAAAAGGAGGCAAATCAAACACAAGAGAGGAACTGAAAAATATGAATAGCATCTAGTTTCAGATGTACATAAAAAAGGATAAATAAAAATCTGGTTGAAAAAGTTTCGTATTTATAATGCTGAACAATTGCAACAAAATATAGTTTCAGATGTACATCCAAAAGAAAAGTAAACAAAATTGTCTGATTGGATAAGATTACTCTTATAATGCAGAGTGTTACTTGACCTGTAGGGAACAAGATGACAAACCTTCAACAAGCAGCTAACATCAGATGTGTTGCTTTATAGGATTTCTACAATATGGATTGCAGCAAAGGATCAGGAAGAGCTATTACTGCTTTCACAGAGTTCAATTGGATTTATTACTTTAGAGCAGCAGCAAGACAGAATTCGGATCAGGAACTAATAATGCTATCAGAAAGTTCAATTGGACACTAACATGCCCTTTCCATTTAAGGCCAGAGAAGAAAATCATAACAAGAACATATATTATACTTTACTAGTTCATGCTCAAGAACATCAGAGGAACAACAAGTGACAAATCTACTCTGGCAATGTGCGCAGGGTCCCAGGTAATCAATTTTTCACATACATCGCATCACACATGTTACTTGAAAGTTTGTAAAGGTACACGAAAATAGCACACAAAGGAAGGATCTGATTTCACCATTATATTTTCCACTCTAACGGCTGTAATCAGTGGTAAATTTCACCATTATAGCTGCATCTCATGCATCAATTTGGTGGTCCTGCTATCAGTTTTCCCAAATGCCACTGGTCTGAAACAAATTGTGAAAAATTGATGAACCGGAAGAGCCATACACATGGAAACGCAAGGCTTTTGCGTTTACGCGAAAAACATGGAAAATAGAAGATAAGTGCATACCCTGGGTCCATTCTTTAGCTGCAAGAGACATGACAGGACGCTTATGAAGCCGTAGCGTCAATGTCCTGGAGCTACAGTGAGGTGCCACTACGAACATCGACGCAATCGCAGATGGATTAAGAGTAAATTTCAAACTCTAAAATGTGAACTATGAGTCAAAGAAATGAATAATTTATTTATTCAAGAGAATATGTAATAAACCAGAAAACAAAGCCAGTAGTTGACATGCTGGCATCAAATTTCCAAAAACAATATTTTGTTCTACACTAGACCAGATGTGTGGAACGGCTTCAATATTGGATCCATGTTCAGTTGGTATCAATTACAAATTTGGAGAAAAGAAGGAAATAACGAGATTCCCAATGAAACTAACCACATCAAAGATTTAATTATACATATTTAAATAAATCAATAAAGATGCTACAGACAACTAAAGAGACAATTAAAAACACCTCCAACCTCAATTTTTCCGCTTGATTTTACGAACATGAAAGAAGATGGCTTTATACATAGTAATCACCGGAATTTCAAAATGCCGAAATAAATGCCAAAACTCAGGTTCTTGGCAATTAACATGCACAGATTGGAGATTCAGGTCTTGTTCAAAAAAAAAAAAAAAAGAGATTCAGGTCGGCCAACAAGACTCCAGATTCCTGCCTAATCGAGGTGATTTGCTACAATAGATGATTTCTATCACAAATATAGATAACTTACAGCTCATCGAACGGAAACTGAAGGTAATTGATTTGTTCATTTCTGACGCTTTCAGAGATTGGCACTATCAAAACATTTTCTACAACAGAAAGCAAGGCAGAAGATCATAAATAAGCCAACCAATCAGCTGATCCAGAATCCAGATCTGCAAAAGGCGACATAATAGCACAGCAAATTTAGCATAGCAAGTCGTCACTCATATATATGTACTTCCAAGAAAGTATTGGGATGAATATTGTCACACCTGCATTGTATACTGAGAAGATGTGTGTATAGTATATGATATTGGCAGAATGCTGTTTGTTCTGTCAAACTATCTAATTGTTTTTTGGTGGTAGAAGCATTCTAGTTGTAGTATTAAATTGATAGCCATTTGGTGACACTGGTATAGGTCTCTTGTTATTTCGACCATTGTCTGCGATATGATAGCGCAACATTAGTCACGGGTCATATATCCGTGACATCAAAGCCACGATGCAAAATGAGGATTAAAGGCCAAATTGCAAAAGAAAAAAAAACATATAAAATGGCAAGTGCACAATTCATAGAGAGCAGAATACTAGAGCACCAGCTGCTCAATTGTTCACAAAGGTACTCACATAATTGACCATGGCAGGTCTAAGAAAACAAGTCGGAATTCTAAAAGATACTACATTTTACTGGAAAAACATATCTTATTCTTGCGCTGACAGTTGCACGGCCTCAATCCCCGAGGCTAGTTCGTCAACGACAGCCGCCGACATCGAGTTCCGCCGAGGGCGATAGGGCGGAGGCGGCGGCGTGTGGCACCAGATGGAGGCGAACACGCTGATATGGGACATCTCCACCACCAGCCCATGGACGATCGTCCTCCTGCTCTCCGGCGGGGCGCTCTCCATGGCGTCCACCAGCATCCGGGACTGCTTGATGTGGAGCTCGAGGTGGTTGTGGTTTGACCATCCCACGACGTTGTCGTCCGCGAGATCCCGCAGGCCGAGGACGGCGTTGGCCTCGGCTACGACCGCGGCTGCCTCGCCCACGACGAGGGAGGCCGCGCGGACCGCCTCGACGGCCTCGGAGCCGGAAGCGGAGCCGGAGGCGACGACGGCCCGGAGACGCTTCAGCTCCGCGGAGAGCTGTTCCTTGCAGACTTGGAAGATGCTGCTACGGACGGCGGCCAGCACGGTTGCGGGGTCGTCGCCCGCCGTGCTTCGGAATCTGCCGCCGCCTGTAGCCGCCGTGTCAACCATGTTGCAACGATCGATCCTCGATAGATGAGAAAAGAGGTACCGGTCAACCTAGATTGATCGATCAAAGGATACCGATGAGAAAAAGAGGCCGGGAGTATATGTGTTAATTTGCAAAAAAGAGGAAACGTTAGTATAATGTTTCGCAAAAAACAAATGTTAGTATAATTGCTATTATTGCCTCCTCTCATCGATTTTGTATTCTAGACTTAGAGCATCTCACCGGCGCGTCCGATAGCGATTTGAATAGCAATTTGATGACCGTCATTGTTTGTAGACTCACACCGACGCATTCCAAAAATTATCGGCGTGTTTTCGAGCCCAATAAAATCTTGGGCAATCCGTGCTGGTCTCAACCCATAGGGCGTCGAAAGGGTGCGTCGTCACCCTGTGCCACGTCGGATTTCAGGGACGGGATCGGCATATCAGCGACTCCACGGCCAGTTCCATCTTTAAATGCAATGCATCAATACTCTACGGTGGGTCTTTAATGAACCCTCTGGTTTCCCACACGGAGATACCGATGTAAATGTGCACACTGGCTCCTCCGCCCGTGTTCTATTTAGTGCACATCCTGACAACGCGTTGGTGATTATTTTTCCAGGACATATTTGAATGAGATTCAGATTTATCCTCTTCTCGGTGATTTTGTACCTATGAATATTACACGAATTTTGTAAGCTAGTACAAGATAAATTATTTCATATGTTGCATGTTATATAGATTTTTTTTTTGTTTATAGCAGAGGGGTTAGATTATAGTTTTACCCCCTAGAGACATCATGAAATTGCCCCTGGCTCGGATGGGTCCTGGTGCCTTGGACGCACGACAGTGCCCCGAGCAATCTGAACAATTCTCGTTTTGGTTTATTGTTGTAATCGCAAAAATGACCATGGAGATGAATGGTGATATTATGTTCCTTTTTTGAACCAATTTTACTCGTTCATGGTTTTACCTATTTATATCTATACGACGTGTGATAGATTTTCATGTCTGATTCCGTGCAAAAAAATTATTTGAAAAAATAGCAAGAGCATTTGTATACACCATATGATCACCAAACACATTTAAAACAAGCATACGTTAGGTAATTTTATGTTCTTCGATTATTATAATAAAAGTATTTATAGTTTCAATACCATGTGCAGAGCACACACGTTTTGCAAATTACTTCGGAATCTAACTTGCAAGGCAAATTTGCCAATGGTTTGTGTTCCACAAGAGTATCATTGAGTTTCTCAACTGATTCTTAGAAATTTGATCAAGTTTGGAAGACATTAGAAACTAGAATGCAAAAATCATATCACTTATCAACGAGACAAATGTCTTGCAACTGCAACATAACTAGAGAAAATAAAATATTTTCCCCATACATATAAGTTGTGTTTTAAGTACAAATTTGAACCAAATCTTCATAAGAAAAGGATGTCTATTTGTACCCAAGGATACAGAATCACCTCAGATTATGTACAATACTATCAACACCCACATGGATTCAAGGGGCAGTATTTCTTGACCTAAGGCAATAGCTTGACCACCATGCAACTCTCCTGATCAGCTGAAATAGAAATCACAGCTTGTTAAAAGAGAAAAGGAGGCAAATCAAACACAAGAGAGGAACTGAAAAATATGAATAGCATCTAGTTTCAGATGTACATAAAAAAGGATAAATAAAAATCTGGTTGAAAAAGTTTCGTATTTATAATGCTGAACAATTGCAACAAAATATAGTTTCAGATGTACATCCAAAAGAAAAGTAAACAAAATTGTCTGATTGGATAAGATTACTCTTATAATGCAGAGTGTTACTTGACCTGTAGGGAACAAGATGACAAACCTTCAACAAGCAGCTAACATCAGATGTGTTGCTTTATAGGATTTCTACAATATGGATTGCAGCAAAGGATCAGGAAGAGCTATTACTGCTTTCACAGAGTTCAATTGGATTTATTACTTTAGAGCAGCAGCAAGACAGAATTCGGATCAGGAACTAATAATGCTATCAGAAAGTTCAATTGGACACTAACATGCCCTTTCCATTTAAGGCCAGAGAAGAAAATCATAACAAGAACATATATTATACTTTACTAGTTCATGCTCAAGAACATCAGAGGAACAACAAGTGACAAATCTACTCTGGCAATGTGCGCAGGGTCCCAGGTAATCAATTTTTCACATACATCGCATCACACATGTTACTTGAAAGTTTGTAAAGGTACACGAAAATAGCACACAAAGGAAGGATCTGATTTCACCATTATATTTTCCACTCTAACGGCTGTAATCAGTGGTAAATTTCACCATTATAGCTGCATCTCATGCATCAATTTGGTGGTCCTGCTATCAGTTTTCCCAAATGCCACTGGTCTGAAACAAATTGTGAAAAATTGATGAACCGGAAGAGCCATACACATGGAAACGCAAGGCTTTTGCGTTTACGCGAAAAACATGGAAAATAGAAGATAAGTGCATACCCTGGGTCCATTCTTTAGCTGCAAGAGACATGACAGGACGCTTATGAAGCCGTAGCGTCAATGTCCTGGAGCTACAGTGAGGTGCCACTACGAACATCGACGCAATCGCAGATGGATTAAGAGTAAATTTCAAACTCTAAAATGTGAACTATGAGTCAAAGAAATGAATAATTTATTTATTCAAGAGAATATGTAATAAACCAGAAAACAAAGCCAGTAGTTGACATGCTGGCATCAAATTTCCAAAAACAATATTTTGTTCTACACTAGACCAGATGTGTGGAACGGCTTCAATATTGGATCCATGTTCAGTTGGTATCAATTACAAATTTGGAGAAAAGAAGGAAATAACGAGATTCCCAATGAAACTAACCACATCAAAGATTTAATTATACATATTTAAATAAATCAATAAAGATGCTACAGACAACTAAAGAGACAATTAAAAACACCTCCAACCTCAATTTTTCCGCTTGATTTTACGAACATGAAAGAAGATGGCTTTATACATAGTAATCACCGGAATTTCAAAATGCCGAAATAAATGCCAAAACTCAGGTTCTTGGCAATTAACATGCACAGATTGGAGATTCAGGTCTTGTTCAAAAAAAAAAAAAAAAAGAGATTCAGGTCGGCCAACAAGACTCCAGATTCCTGCCTAATCGAGGTGATTTGCTACAATAGATGATTTCTATCACAGATATAGATAACTTACAGCTCATCGAACGGAAACTGAAGGTAATTGATTTGTTCATTTCTGACGCTTTCAGAGATTGGCACTATCAAAACATTTTCTACAACAGAAAGCAAGGCAGAAGATCATAAATAAGCCAACCAATCAGCTGATCCAGAATCCAGATCTGCAAAAGGCGACATAATAGCACAGCAAATTTAGCATAGCAAGTCGTCACTCATATATATGTACTTCCAAGAAAGTATTGGGATGAATATTGTCACACCTGCATTGTATACTGAGAAGATGTGTGTATAGTATATGATATTGGCAGAATGCTGTTTGTTCTGTCAAACTATCTAATTGTTTTTTGGTGGTAGAAGCATTCTAGTTGTAGTATTAAATTGATAGCCATTTGGTGACACTGGTATAGGTCTCTTGTTATTTCGACCATTGTCTGCGATATGATAGCGCAACATTAGTCACGGGTCATATATCCGTGACATCAAAGCCACGATGCAAAATGAGGATTAAAGGCCAAATTGCAAAAGAAAAAAAAACATATAAAATGGCAAGTGCACAATTCATAGAGAGCAGAATACTAGAGCACCAGCTGCTCAATTGTTCACAAAGGTACTCACATAATTGACCATGGCAGGTCTAAGAAAACAAGTCGGAATTCTAAAAGATACTACATTTTACTGGAAAAACATATCTTATTCTTGCGCTGACAGTTGCACGGCCTCAATCCCCGAGGCTAGTTCGTCAACGACAGCCGCCGACATCGAGTTCCGCCGAGGGCGATAGGGCGGAGGCGGCGGCGTGTGGCACCAGATGGAGGCGAACACGCTGATATGGGACATCTCCACCACCAGCCCATGGACGATCGTCCTCCTGCTCTCCGGCGGGGCGCTCTCCATGGCGTCCACCAGCATCCGGGACTGCTTGATGTGGAGCTCGAGGTGGTTGTGGTTTGACCATCCCACGACGTTGTCGTCCGCGAGATCCCGCAGGCCGAGGACGGCGTTGGCCTCGGCTACGACCGCGGCTGCCTCGCCCACGACGAGGGAGGCCGCGCGGACCGCCTCGACGGCCTCGGAGCCGGAAGCGGAGCCGGAGGCGACGACGGCCCGGAGACGCTTCAGCTCCGCGGAGAGCTGTTCCTTGCAGACTTGGAAGATGCTGCTACGGACGGCGGCCAGCACGGTTGCGGGGTCGTCGCCCGCCGTGCTTCGGAATCTGCCGCCGCCTGTAGCCGCCGTGTCAACCATGTTGCAACGATCGATCCTCGATAGATGAGAAAAGAGGTACCGGTCAACCTAGATTGATCGATCAAAGGATACCGATGAGAAAAAGAGGCCGGGAGTATATGTGTTAATTTGCAAAAAAGAGGAAACGTTAGTATAATGTTTCGCAAAAAACAAATGTTAGTATAATTGCTATTATTGCCTCCTCTCATCGATTTTGTATTCTAGACTTAGAGCATCTCACCGGCAGCGTCCGATAGCGATTTGAATAGCAATTTGATGACCGTCATTGTTTGTAGACTCACACCGACGCATTCCAAAAATTATCGGCGTGTTTTCGAGCCCAATAAAATCTTGGGCAATCCGTGCTGGTCTCAACCCATAGGGCGTCGAAAGGGTGCGTCGTCACCCTGTGCCACGTCGGATTTCAGGGACGGGATCGGCATATCAGCGACTCCACGGCCAGTTCCATCTTTAAATGCAATGCATCAATACTCTACGGTGGGTCTTTAATGAACCCTCTGGTTTCCCACACGGAGATACCGATGTAAATGTGCACACTGGCTCCTCCGCCCGTGTTCTATTTAGTGCACATCCTGACAACGCGTTGGTGATTATTTTTCCAGGACATATTTGAATGAGATTCAGATTTATCCTCTTCTCGGTGATTTTGTACCTATGAATATTACACGAATTTTGTAAGCTAGTACAAGATAAATTATTTCATATGTTGCATGTTATATAGATTTTTTTTGTTTATAGCAGAGGGGTTAGATTATAGTTTTACCCCCTAGAGACATCATGAAATTGCCCCTGGCTCGGATGGGTCCTGGTGCCTTGGACGCACGACAGTGCCCCGAGCAATCTGAACAATTCTCGTTTTGGTTTATTGTTGTAATCGCAAAAATGACCATGGAGATGAATGGTGATATTATGTTCCTTTTTTGAACCAATTTTACTCGTTCATGGTTTTACCTATTTATATCTATACGACGTGTGATAGATTTTCATGTCTGATTCCGTGCAAAAAAAATTATTTGAAAAAATAGCAAGAGCATTTGTATACACCATATGATCACCAAACACATTTAAAACAAGCATACGTTAGGTAATTTTATGTTCTTCGATTATTATAATAAAAGTATTTATAGTTTCAATACCATGTGCAGAGCACACACGTTTTGCAAATTACTTCGGAATCTAACTTGCAAGGCAAATTTGCCAATGGTTTGAAATTTCTGTAAGTATAAGTACCTAACAATAAACTAGAACGACGACTAAGATATTTATTTGATTGTACAATTTATAGATCTCTATCATGGTATTTTTGGATATCAATATATATACATACATACATACATACATATGTAAATACGCCATATAATTTTAGCAATAGGTGAAAATAGTTTAATGGAAACTTTACTGCATAAATTTAAATTAGCACAAGAAAACTATACATTATACATTACAACAGTATAATGCATAGTAGAACTGATATCCGGATATAGTGTTAGGTGGTTAATTAAGCAATCTAAGTAATCTAAAATTGTACACAATAAAGTTATAATATGATAGCAATAAGTTCAATAGAAATATACAGTCCTGTATAAAATATCTTCCAAATTTGAAACCCATTTATTTAAATATAATGTTATGAGACATCATTTAATATTTACATTAATTATTTAGTAAATTTTAAATGCCACATGGGCAAGCACAACTTTTTTAGAGCGTGCCCACCTAGGCCCCCAGCTCATTCCTGGGTGCCGCTAGCGCACGCTATCTTCGACCCCCAGGGCTTCCACATCGCCATCCTCATTGCACTTTCCTTGTTGCGCCCCACGATAGACTACTACCTCGACAGATGCATCTACATTCTCCTCCATCTTTGCCTACGCCGCCTACAAGGACAACCCGTCGACCATGCCATGGTTGAGGCACGCGACTATCTGCAATGGGCATTCACCTTGGTATATGCTGCTTTCGGCCACAACATGGGAGCCATCGATGGATCTTTAGATAGGTACTAGGAAGTTTCGGCGCGGCGACACGCCGCGCCCGTGGAACGATATTCGATAAGCTAAATTTTCTGGTTCCTTCATACGGCGGAAACAAAACAGGAACAATATTGGCTAAGCCACAGTTGGTTTGCTGGTATATCCAGTGTGTCATTATTTAGCTTGGATAGTGTAGAGAACTTAGAACTGTTGTATGCAAGTTCCAGCAGTCTAACTCGCTAAAGGAGGTAGATAAAATGAAGATAGAAGTTCATAAGTTGGTATGCTTAATTCAGTAATAATCAAAAGAGGTTACTTGAGATGATTATACATAGTTATTTAGATACTTAATATTACATCATGCCGATAGTGTTCATGCTAGGTAGTTCCAGATAAGGTAATATTACTACACGTGATATTTCTGCTCACAGGAATCAGTAGGACAGTTGTTCCGAAGCGAAGTTTCAGTTCACCAGCGCAGATACTTATTTATCTTTGCTGGTCGGGTCTGCCTCATCTGTTGATGAAGGTAAAATATTGGTCATACTGAGGAAACAGAAGAATGAAATCAGTGTCTTGGTACTGAATCTTTTTTCTTGCCCTCTCTAGTGGGAATTAGGCTTATTTCCTGATAGGGAAAAATTTTGCGTGTCAGATAATTATTTCCACAAAATTCCTTGAAATTCATTGCTGCTCCCAAATGCTTTACCTCTGCTAAATCAGAATGGACTATCTCCATGACATTCGTAGTCAGCTGTGTCTTGTGGGGTTCTTTCATCTTCCGGCAGATTTGGCATATTTTCAGATGGATCAGGCAGTATAGATCTTCTGTTACTTGCTGCTGGATCAATAGGCTGTATGGAGCTGCTGCTGAATTCTGTGGCTTGGTCGCTAGTGTTTACTGTTTGAGCACCTGCGACATGGAAGGCTATATAGTCAGAGTCGAAGGCATCTTGTCTGACAGTACACCAGGACGACACATTCGTTGCCGACAATATCAGGTACAGTAGGTGGGACATAATCTGCTCGACCTCTAGCAGTTGCCACCATTTAAAATCCTATAACCATGTACTGAGGTAAGACTGGGCTCGTATAGTCCTAGACCAATAATATGCAACAATGTACAATTGTACCTATGACTAAAATGTATAGTTGTAAAAGTCATTTTTGCAGATAATTGTTTAGATGGATGTTTTCATCATGGGTCGATTGTATAGGGAAGAGCAACTAAGAGAAGTGGATAAAGAGTCACCGGTAATATTGTGTTTTCTATTGTAACAGGAAGCCTGAACAGTCAGGCTAAATCTGCAACATCGGATGCATTTTTCCTCATTAATTTATTATAGATTCTTAGACCAACCATCAATTGGTAGCTATTAATAACTTACATAAAGATGAATGAATTTTTCCTTTTTCTAGGAGCTCTAATGATTGCCTTTCTTCGGTAAGGTAAATGTTTAGTCCAATATTTATAATCTTATATAGGTATTGTTGATGGCGGAGCTTCAGAAGCTAGTGTCTATTCAGGAGGTAGAAGTAGTGTTTATTGGAAGGAGTAACTTATGTATTCCATGAACATAGGGAGGCTGCAAATTTGCTGCATTAATGTACAGATTATTCCAAATCCCAGTATCTGAGGTGTCCTAATGCGTAACTTAAAAGACCAAGAAACTAAAGAAAGCAAGGATTGATTTCAGGCGGCACCAACATATGCATACATGATCCTCATCTTTGGCTTCGTCATTATCTATATTTACAGAAGATGCAACGATGCAAATGAACTTGAAGAGCAGAAGCTCAGGGGAATGAACCCAAAGAAAATAAGATCTAACGTGAAAGAGTGGACCGGTGATAATATATTACCTGGATATGAATTCACAGGAAATTCAGAATTCCCTGCATGATAATTACAAAGTTAGGGTCCGGCAGTTCAAATATATCTGGAAAAAACACAAACATACTGAAATAGGTAATAAAACACTCACATACTGCAGGAAATGCGAGGTATAAGGAATCTAGAAAAAATATGTATATAACTAAATAAAAAGAGATGACAAAATGCATCAACTCAGCAAAACAAATTTCGTATGCCAATCCATGTTTTAAATGTAAAATTTTGCATTGGTTGCTAAAACAAAAGACTACTTGACTTTTAGAGAGAGTGAGCAAAGTTAATACAAACACAGAAGAATCTACATTAGTATATCATTACTCTTTTACAAACGGATATAATAGGAAGTACATCGGTAGTATGAACCCTAACCTTCCACATTTCAGGTAGTACAATTCGGAAGTAAGAAAGGAAAATTAATAATGGATGGATTTTCTTTCCTGATCTACTATGACCAGTGATATAAAAATTACTGTTAGATGAAAAGAACTAACAAACCAACAATGATTTTTAAGAAATCCAGTAATCATATACAAATGAGTTATCAACAATATCCTTTCTCCTATCTGAAGATGAGTATCTCACCTCTAAAAGGGGCAATGCTGACGGAGAGAAACCAATCAAGTGCTGCTGGCCCAATGACAATCAAGTGCTTGGTTTGCCTACCAGAAGGATTGTATATACTCAAACTCAAAATAGATAAAGCAATGAAAACCCAATCTTCCATCAGGCCGAACCAATTCAGTTCAAATAGCTACAACACCTACATTTACAGATACAAAATAAATATCAGTTTCTTAGCTGGACAGTGAGTATGCTGCAGTTCATTTTAGAAATCTAAAGTTTGAGTTGCAGCAGCATTTACAATAAAATCAAAGGTTGCCTAATAATGAACCACCGTTCACACTGCAAAGTCCAACCTTTCAATCAAATTCCAAAGCAATTGCGGAAGCAAGCTACCCAAACAGCCGATGCAATATTTTTTCTCCATGGCTTCATATGTTCGGTACTCACACTGGTAGAGTTCTGTAGCTGGTGATGGTAGGAGGCTAAATAAAGGAGGGTCGGATCTGCAATTCGTAGAATAAACCATCAACAACGGAAACGGATCTGGATCCATGAACAACAAAAGATCTTGCGAGGAACCATGGAGCCAGGCCGCACGGGCGTTGGAGACACAGAGGGAGAGACAGAGATTGATGGGAGGGATGGGCGGCGTGAGCGAACGGCCGGCCCCCGGCCGAACAACGACAACAGCTGCAGCCAGCACCATGTACAACGACCGCGGATGGAACATCAGAAGCGGCGGGCCGATCCAACCGCGCACGGATTGCCCAGGAAGCAGAAGCCTACCTTGCCTCGCGTGCATACCACCGGAAGAACCACTGCGGGTAGCAAGAACAGAAGCTACTGTAGTAATATCTTGAAGCCCACCACACCGATTTAGGTCGGAGGAAAGAGCTCGCCGCCGGCCGGTAGCAGGGCGTGCACTCGTACTGCTGTAGAACAATCTACACAGAGAAAACACAGGAAAGAACCACAACACGGTGGATTAAGAAAAGACAAAAACGCAATCAACAGAATCTAAGAAACACCCAATAAGAACCAATCAGAAGCACAGGACACAAACTTTCCAACGGAATTAAAAACACCCAATAAGAACCCGATCATGAACAGGAAAAACAAAACGGAAGGTACCAGACAAACTCCTGTGTTTCCGGCCGCCGGCATCGAACTCTTCGAGACAGAGCCCACATACAAACAGAGAGGAATACAGAGAAATTGGTCGTCAGCGTGGATGGTGGTCCTCCGAACCTACTACTCCCCCTCCTCCGTCCTCGGCCGATGGCGATCAGAGGCTCCACCATTGAGCCAACCATGGGAAGGATCTAGGTCAGGAAGGAGCTCCCAGATGGAAGACGGTAAGGTGGAGATCGGCCACGGAGGCGTTCATGGAGGAGATCCTCGTTGAAGACCGGACGGCGCGGCTAAATCGGCAGTATTGATCACACTAAGCGGACGCAAAGGCGGCGCGCAGGAGCCGGCCGGCCTCGCCCACGACCAGCACCACCATCCATACTCGAACGGGAATCTGAAACAAAATAAATGGAGTCAGTTAGAATAAAAGGACGCGGATGATGAGGAAGAGACAATAAATCATAGGGCCAGAACAATGAACGAAGAATGGAAGGAGAAAGAAAGAACATCGGTCTCTCCGATGCGGAGACACGAGCGCAGGAATCTAGGAAGCCGAACGTGAAAGAAACCGAGCAAAAAATTAGGCCTAGAAAACAGAAGAGAAAAAGAAGAAGACACGCAAGAGGCTACGTGGCAAGAAGATGGCAACACAATCGTAACACGATCTTCAGTAACGCATGCACAGCCGGTGTGGGCCGATGAAACCGGCGATCGAACGTAGGCAAAGCGAATAAAGAGGAACCACCCGGTTTGCATGTGGAGGTTCCACCGGCTGTATGCCGTTAATTGCCAATTTTAGAAAGGAAAAAAAGGAGAAAAAAAGGGAAGAAATTTCAGCTTGTGCACCAACGGGCAGACGTGAATAGTGGGGAAACCAATCGTGGCTAATCCTGATTGGTTAAATCGGAGATGTCAACAGTACCCAAAACAATCAAGTTGAGGCATATGGGGTTAGCTTTTATATAGTTAATAATGGCCATGTGCTACTAACTGCAATTTAAGATTTGCTTTTCTGGAGTACCAAAAGATTTTCTTTTCTTGTCTATGTACATATGCATTGTGCCTCGGTTTAATTGATAATTTAGAGCTCCTTTGATCATACGATAAAAATGGAGGGTGGGTATGGCATGCCCACTTGAATCCTACGGGAATCGAAAATACGGAATCGGTACAAGTAGGTGCACATGGATTGCTGATTTTCATGGTGGTCACATAATATCTAAATCAATAACACATCAGGAATATATGCACTCGCACATTCTCTAGTTTATTAATGTAACCGAAACTTCACAGCATGCCAAATTTCTGCATGCCCCACGCGACTTCAAGAACAGTTTGCGTCTTTGATTGCAAATAATTACCTTGTGGCTCTTAAAAGGAGTGCTGCTGGATGCCTGGCCGGATTACAATGGGCGCAATCCTGGAGTATTGGTATGATCCAAGTGGAGACGGACTCTCAAAAACTTGTTGAAGCCATCACGACAAATGTTCATGATCTGTCAGTTAGTGGTCATCTCTTCAGAGAGATTAAGTTTTTAGCTCGTTTAAATTTCTCTAGCTTTTCTATTATGTACTACCCAAGGGCTTGTAATAAAGTTGCGGACGATCTGGCGATGTATGGTGCAAAACTTGGACATCAGTCCCCAGCTGTATGGCTGGATTCCTGAGTTTGTACGAGTTTTAGTGGACATCGATCTTGCTGGTTCCACATGTTAATGGAAGTCTGGTTTTCATCTCAAAAAAAAAAAAGGAGCGCCGCTCAGCCATCTTTCATGTCTAAGATTGTTAGCATACATTGTGATAGGGGATTGTTAGCATATAATATATGTGAATAGGATAATTTTTTTGAAAAGGGAATTTAGTGGCTTGTGCACAAAAGAAAAAATGTTCAGATTTGCATTTGAAATTAACTCAAATGTGAGAAAATATGATATTCTAATAGCTATGAACAAAATCCCGAATCCCCAAACAGTAAGCTCAATCTCAAAACCCAAGAGAATCTACAGAAGATTCAAGGCAAGATGAATTCAAACCAATGAAATTTAAGTGCATGGTTGCTAAAATGAAGGGCATGAAGCATGGAGGAACAAATCTTGATCTTGGGTTACCCTTCTAAGGTACCTTGGAGTTGGAGATGAAGCAGGAGAAGCATGAGAGTTGAGCAAGGGTGCATGGAGGAGTTGAGTTGTAACCCGTGCGGCCGTGGAGCAGCATGAGTCAGCTGATGTGGTGTCGTTTGTTCTGATTGCTTGTCCTCGATAGATCAATTTAACGCCTCCAACGTTAACAATGTGAATGGAAAGGGGGCAGCGCTGCTTTGAGGAGAAGTGTTCGTTTCTTCTCTAATGGCTACCTTGAGAAGGTACGTGAAGCAGTGTTTAGGCGGCGAGAACGGAGACCGCGCATTTTTCTTCCAGCTAGGAAATTTTCCAAGAGCTCAGACCGAATGGAAAAACTCTGGAATAGACTAGACACAGTCCCGTAGTAAAAGAATCCTAAGGATTTATTCCTGCAAATTTATAACTTTTGTAGGAGAAAAAATCCATAGGATTACAATCTCATGAAAATTCTATAGATCAAGGAGCCCTATAGTATTGCTTGTTGATGTTGGAACTTCAAGCGATAGCTTACTTGGATCGATTTGCATGTATTGTTCTCTTAATTTTGTGCCATGTTGCACATTCAAAATATGAATGGAAGTCTGTAGAGAATTCTTATCTGAACATTTTTTTTGATTATTTTGGCAGAGAAAAAAGAGATATATTAAGTAAGCAGGACTATTACAATCAGCCATGATCGCGGAAGCTATTTCTAGCTGGAAGTTTTGTAACCAAAATTCGGTTCTCTCGTGTCCTCTCCCTAAGAGCATCTCTAACAATAGCCAAAAAAAAGGCCGAAACCGAAAAAGTCCAGCAACTATACGGGTTCAGAATGAAAGTGGGCCAGAACGGAGCCCGAAATCGCGGTCTGGCCCGTAAAACGAGTTCGGAGCCCTGAGAAATTCGGCGGCCGCCCCGTATTAAAATAGGCCGCGGAGGGGAGTTCGGTTTCCAAACCCTACTCTCCTGCGCCGCTTCCACTCCCTCCGCCGTCGCCAGCTTCCGCTCCGGCGAGCAATCCAGCTCGCAGCAGCCCCCATTCGCCACAGCTCCGCGATGCGATGGCCTCCCGTGGTGGCTCAGCAGGGCGCGGCATGGGATTGGGCGGCGGGGACTCGCCGCCTGATACGTCTCAAACGTATCTATAATTTCTAATGTTCCATGCTTGTTTTATGACAATACCTACATGTTTTATTCACACTTTATATCGTTTTGATGCATTTTCCGGAACTAACCTATTGACGAGATGCCGAAGTGCCAGTTCCTGTTTTCTGCTGTTTTTGGTTTCAGAAATCCTAGTAAGGAAATATTCTCGGAATCGGACGAAATCAACGCCCAACATCTTATTTTTCCCGGGAGCTTCCAGAACATCGAAAAGGGACCAGAGGGGAGCCAGGGGGGCTCCACACCACCTGGCGGCGCGGCCAGGGGGGTGGGCGCGCCCCCCTATGGTCTGGCTGCACCAGGTCTCCACCGACATCGCCCCTTCGCCTATATAAAGCCCCTGACGTGAAAACCCTAAAAACATAAGCTACGATACGAGAAAAGTTCCAGAGCCGCCGCCATCGCGAAGCCAAGATTTGGGGGACAGGAGTCTCTGTTCCGGCACGCCGCCGGGACGGGGAAGTGCCCCCGGAAGGCTTCTTCATCGACACCACCGCCATCGCTGTCTCCTATGATGAGGAGGGAGTAGTTCTCCCCCGAGGCTAAGGACTGTACCGGTAGCTATGTGGTTAATCTCTCTCTCTGTACTCCAATACAATGATCTCATGAATTGCTTTGCATGATTGAGATCCATATGATGAGCTTTGTATCTCTACTAGTCTATGTGCTACTCATGTGATGTTATTAAAATAGTCTATTCCTCCTGCATGGTGTAAAGGTGCCAGTGTGTGCATCATGTGGTTCTTGTCGTAGGTTATGATCATAATCTCTTGTAGGTTATGGAGTTAATCATCATTATGATAGTATTGATGTGATCTATTCCTCCTTTCATAGTGTAATGTGGACAGTGTGTATGCTATGTTAGTTCTCGGTTTATTTAGCAAAGATCTATTATGCTCTAAGGTTACTTAAATATGAATGCCGAATGTTGTGGCGCTTGTTAACTCCGGCTTGAGGGAGCTCTTGTAGCCCTACACAACGACTGATGTTTGTCATCCAACAAAAGAGTGTATGTAGCACAAATGAGAGAAGTTATTATTTATTATGCGATCAATGTTGAGAGTGTCCACTAGTGAAAGTATGATCCCTAGGCCTTATTTCCAATACTGCAAACACCGCTTATTTACTGTTCTGTTGCATGTTTACTCGCTGCCATATTTTATTCAGATTGCTATTACCACTCATATACATCCATACTACTTGTATTTCACTATCTCTTCGCCGAACTAGTGCACCTATACATCCGACAAGTGTATTAGGTGTGTCTGGGGACACAAGAGACTTCTTGTATCGTGATTGCAAGGTTGCTTGAGAGGGATATCTTTGACCTCTTCCTCCCCGAGTTCGATAAACCTTGGGTGATCCACTTAAGGGAAAACTTGCTGCTGTTCTACAAACCTCTGCTCTTGGAGGCCCAACACTGTCTACAGGAAAAGAAGTGTGAGTAGACATCAAGCTATTTTCTGGCGCCGTTGCCGGGGAGGAAAGGTAAAAGGCACTCATACTCCGGTCCCAGGTAACTAAGTTATTTTTTGTTGCCGTTGTAAGTGCTCGAAGCTATTTCCTTTAGATCCTGCAATTGCATCCTTTGGTTTCTTGTTTACACTAGTTAGGCATAATGGAAAGCAACAATGAGCTTCTTATTCTATTTCCTGAGTTAAGACAAGGATTGTTTGCTGCGAAAATTAAAAAACCTACGGAGTCTTATTTGCATGCTAGTAGCAATGATATTAGTATGAACGCTTTGAACACCATTGTTGCTAATGATATGGAAAATTCTAAGCTTGGGGAAGCTGGTTTTTATGAGCATAATAATTTTAGTCCCCCAAGCATTGAGGAGAAAATTTTCTTTGATGATACTTTGCCTCCTATTTATGACAATTATAATGATAGTGGTCTTTTGGTGCCGCCTCCTATGGAGAGTAAATTTTATTATGATTATACTATGCCTCCTACACTTGATGAAAATAATAATGATAGCTACTTTGTTGAATTTGCTCCCACCACAACTAATAAAATTTATGCTTATGTGGAGAGTAATAATTTTATGCATGTGGCTCATGACAAGAATGTTTTATGTGATAGTTATATTGTTGATTTTGTTCATGATGCTACTGAAAGTTATTATGAGAGAGGGAAACATGGTTATATGCATCTTAATAATATTAAGTTTCCCCTCTTTATGTTGAGAATCTTGAAATTGCACTTGTGTTGCTTTTCTATGCTTGCCACTTTGTTCTTCATGAATTTATTTGTGTACAAGATTTCTTTTCATAGGAAGTGGATTAGGCTTAAATATGTTTTGAATTTTCTCCTTGATGCTCTCTTTTGCTTCAACTCTTATTTTTTTGCGAGAGCATCATCAAAATTACTGAGCCCATCTTAATGGCTATAAAGAAAGAACTTCTTGGGAGATAACCCATGTGTTTATTTTGCTACTGTTTTGTTGAGTCTTGGTAGTTGTTTACTACTGTAGCAACCTCTCCTTATCATGTTTTTGTGCCAAGTAAAGTCTCTATGGTAAAGTTGATGCTAGATTTGGATTGCTGCGCAGAAACAACATTGCTGTCTGTCATGAATTCGCGCAGATCTCTCTGTAGAAGAGTCAAAAAAATCTGAAAATTTACGTGCGTGATCCTCAGATATGTACGCAACTTTCATTAGTTTTGAGTTTTTCCGTTTGATCAAGTTAAGTGCCCCTGCAAAATTCGTCTTTACGAACTGTTCTGTTTTTGACAGATTCTGTCTTTTATTTTGCATTGCCGCTTTTGCTATGTTGAATGAGTTTCTTTGTTCCATTAACTTTCAGAAGCTTTGAGAAATGTCCAGAAGTGTTAAGAATGATTGTGTCACCTCTGAATGTGTGAATTTTTGATTATGCACTAACCCTCTAATGAGTTTGCTTGAAGTTTGGTGTGGAGGAAGTTTTCAAGGGTCAAGAGAAGAGGATGATATACTATGATCAAGAAGAGTGAAAGGTCTAAGCTTAGGGATGCCCCGGTGGTTCATCCCTGCATATTTTAAGAAGACTCAAGCATCTAAGCTTGGGTATGCCCAAGACATCCTCTTCTTCATCGACAACTTATCAGGTCACTTCTAGTGAAACTATATTTTTATTCCATCACATCTTATGTTCTTTACTTGGAGCGTCGGTTTGCTTTTATTTTTATTTTGGTTTGAATAAAGTTGGATCCCATCATCCTTATATTGGAGATATTACGCTCCGCTTTTTCATATGGAACACTTGTGTTCTTAATTGTGCTTTAATGTTCATGGCGAAGGCTGAAATTGCTTCGTTAAATTGCTATTTGGTTGGAATCAGAAAATGCTGCATATGGTTTGCAAAAAATTTGGCAATTGTTTGAGCTCTCATAGATCATGTTTAAGCTCTTGCATCATGTAGTTTAATCTATTAATGAAGAACTACCGTAGAGCTTGTTTAATTTGGTTTGCATGATTGGTCTCTCTAAGTCTAGATAATTTCTGGTAAAATGTTTGAACAATAAGGAAGACAGTGTAGAGTCTTATAATGCTTGCAATATGTTCTTGTGTAAGTTTTGCTGTACCTGTTCATACTTGTGTTTGCTTCAAACAACCTTGCTAGCCCAAACCTTGTACTGAGAGGAAATGCTTCTCGTGCATCCAAACATCTTGAGCCAAAACCCATGCCATTCGTGTCCACCATATCTACCTACTATGTGGTATTTTTCTGCCATTCCAAAGTAAATTACTTGAGTGCTACCTTTAAAATTTCATTCCTTTATCTTTGCAATATATAACTGATGGGACAAATAGCTTAAAAACTATTGTGGTGATGAATATGTAGTTATGTGTCTTAGTTCTTATAAGTTGCTTGTTGAGCGGTAACCATGTTTCTGGGGACGCCATCAACTTTTTACCTTTGTTGGATATCATGTGAGATGCTATGCATGTTCGTCTTGTCTGAAGTAAGTGCGATTTCATGATCAAATGGTTTGAGTATGCATATGTTAGAGAAGAACATTGAGCCGCTAACTAAAGCCATGTATCATGGTGGAAGTTTCAGTTTGGACATACAACCTCAATCTCTTATGAGAATATTATCTGTTATTGAATGCTTAAGCATTAAAAGAGGAGTCCATTATCTGTTGTCTATGTAGTCCCGGTATGGATGTCTAAGTTGAGAATAATCAAAAGCGAGAAATCCAATGCGTCCTTTCTCCTTAGACCTTTGTACAGGCGGCATAGAGGTACCCCTTTGTGACACTTGGTTGAAACATATGTCATGTGATGATAATCCGTGTTATCCGAGCTGATTAGGACAAGGTGCGAGCACTATTAGTACTCTATGCATGAGACTTGCAACTTGTAGGAAGTATTATGCATAGCACATATGAATTATTACTACCGTTGACAAAATTGTTTCTATGTTTTCAAAACAAAAGCTCTAGCACAAAAATAGTAATCCATGCTTCCCTCTGCGAATGGCCATTCTTTTACTTTATGTTGAGTCAGTTTACCCACTTCTTTCTATCTTAGAAGCAAACACTTGTATTAACTGTGTGCATTGATTCTTACATGTTTACTTATTGCACTTGTTATATTGCTCTATGTTGACAAATATCCATGAGATATACATGTTACAAGTTGAAAGCAATTGCTGAAACTTAATCATCCTTTGAGTTGCTTCAATGCATTCTACTTTGAATTTATTGCTTATGAGTTAGCTCTTATGAAAGTCTTGTTGATACTTGTCTTGAAAGTACTATTCATGAAAAGTTTTGCTATATGATTCATTTGTTTAGTCATTATCTCTTTGTTAGCAATCCATTGCTTTGAATCACTTCATTCATCTCATATGCTTTACAATAATGTTGATCAAAATTATGTTAGTAGCATGTCACCTCAGAAATTATTCTTGTTATCGTTTACCTACTCGAGGGCGAGTAGGAACTAAGCTTGGGGATGCTGATACGTCTCAAACGTATCTATAATTCCTGATGTTCCATGCTTGTTTTATGACAATACCTACATGTTTTGTTCACACTTTATATCGTTTTGATGCATTTTCCGGAACTAACCTATTGACGAGATGCCGAAGTGCCAGTTCCTGTTTTCTGCTGTTTTTGGTTTCAGAAATCCTAGTAAGGAAATATTCTCGGAATCGGACGAAATCAACGCCCAACATCTTATTTTTCCCGGGAGCTTCTAGAACATCGAAAAGGGACAAGAGGGGAGCCAGGGGGGCTCCACACCACCTGGCGGCGCGGCCAGGGGGTGGGCGCGCGCCCCTATGGTCTGGCTGCACCAGGTCTCCACTGACATCGCCCCTTCGCCTATATAAAGCCCCTGACGTGAAAACCCTAAAAACATAAGCTACGATACGAGAAAAGTTCCAGAGCCGCCGCCATCGCGAAGCCAAGATCTGGGGGACAGGAGTCTCTGTTCCGGCACGCCGCCGGGATGGGGAAGTGCCCCCGGAAGGCTTCTTCATCGACACCACCGCCATCTTCACCGCCATCGCTGTCTCCTATGATGAGGAGGGAGTAGTTCTCCCCAAGGCTAAGGGCTGTACCGGTAGCTATGTGGTTAATCTCTCTCTCTGTACTCCAATACAATGATCTCATGAATTGCTTTGCATGATTGAGATTCATATGATGAGCTTTGTATCGCTACTAGTCTATGTGCTACTCATGTGATGTTATTGAAGTAGGCTATTCCTCCTGCATGGTGTAAAGGTGCCAGTTTGTGCATCATGTGGTTCTTGTCGTAGGTTATGATCATAATCTCTTGTAGGTTATGGAGTTAATCATCATTATGATAGTATTGATGTGATCTATTCCTCCTTTCATAGTGTAATGTGGACGGTATGTATGCTATGTTAGTTCTCGGTTTATTTTGTAAAGATCTATTATGCTCTAAGGTTACTTAAATATGAATGCCGAATGTTGTGGCGCTTGTTAACTCCGGCTTGAGGGAGCTCTTGTAGCCCTACACAACGACTGGTGTTTGTCATCCAACAAAAGAGTGTATGTAACACAAGTGAGAGAAGTTATTATTTATTATGCGATCAATGTTGAGAGTGTCCACTAGTGAAAGTATGATCCCTAGGCCTTGTTTCCAATACTGCAAACACCGCTTATTTAATGTTCTGTTGCATGTTTACTCGCTGCCATATTTTATTCAGATTGCTATTACCACACATATACATCCATACTACTTGTATTTCACTATCTCTTCGCCGAACTAGTGCACCTATACATCTGACAAGTGTATTAGGTGTGTTGGGGACACAAGAGACTTCTTGTATCGTGATTGCAGGGTTGCTTGAGAGGGATATCTTTAACCTCTTCCTCCCTGAGTTCGATAAACCTTGGGTGATCCACTTAAGGGAAAACTTGCTGCTGTTCTACAAACCTCTGCTTTTGGAGGCCCAACACTGTCTACAGAAAAAGAAGCGTGAGTAGACATCACCGCCGCCGCCCCCCGTGTTTCGCACGGACGCGGAATGTCGAAGTTTAACCATCGGAGGGCGCGCGCAAGCGCAGCGCCCACCGATGGATGAACTGGGGGCTCATGCGCCCAGGGAAGCTGGTGAAGTACGCCAACGGCGGCGAGGGCTCGTCGTCTGGCGGCTCTAGTCGCCCACCACGGCCACCCGTCTACGACAGCTCCGACGAGGAGGAGGTCGCCCCGCGCGGGAGCCCACGTTCTCCGTGGTGATTACGTGCACGACTCCGACAAGGAGGACGCCACGGTCGCGCAGGTGGCTGCGATCTCGACGGCGAAGGCCCGCGCGCGCTTCCGCCGGGAGGAGGCGAACACCGTCCGCCAAGTTCGTGAATACGAGGCAGCTCGCCGGGAGGAGCGCGTCCGCCGCGTCAAGCTCGAGATACTCGAGCTTGACGACGAGGATTGAAGCTATTCACCCGCGTCGACGCCGTCGTCCGCCTCGACGCTCCGCCACCACCGGCACCGTCGCGCGCAAAGGCCAATTTGGTCGCATTTTGCTTCAAATTAGTTAGCGCGGTCAGGTGTACTAAGTAATTTAGGTTTGCTAATCGGATTATGTAACTTATGATGCTCAATCGGATCATCAAATGACATCTATATATATGATCATCCAAGAATTTCCCTGCGATATTTCAAATGTATTTTTTCAGTTAGTGTTTTATGGGTTCTGTTCTGCTTCAGTTGCAAAATCTTCGTCCCCCACTTTTTGGAAGACTGAATTCACGTTTTTCGGTTCCAACTTTTTTGGTCTAAAGCAGCTAAGCTATGGCTAACAAGGTTTGCCTCCCCGCTGACTTTAGTTATGGCTATCTCTCTTTCCCTAACACACTCTCTGATATTTGACATCCTCATTGCATACCGGGACAAGTTCGGGACCCCCACGGCGACGAGATTGATGGCTTCCGTGTTGTCCGTTTCAAGCACTATGGTCCAGTGCATCGCCAGCGATAGGCCCTCCTTCATGGCACACTTTTTTGTTGTTGCAATGGCCGTTTATGCAGATCGGAAGCCTGCTGCAGTCCTGCAGATGATCAAGTGGTCGACGTTTTATCAAGATTTGTGGGAAGTTTGATCATGATTTCTGCCGTTGGTCAACTCTCGATGGTGTGATTGACTGAGTCAAGACTGGTCGTTTAGTTTTCATGCATGTTTATTTTCACATGTTCGGAGTTCGGTCATTTGAGGCACCATATCTTTTGTGAATTGATACTGTAGCCCTGGCAATGGTAGTGACCAAGACCACCGCTCTACATGTTGTTCATATGGTATATTGTTTCGCAAAAAAAAATGCTTTGTTGTTGTAACACGAGACGGTGTTATTATGTGCACGTTGGTGATATGATAATTGAACCCGATGCTTGTTGCCCTTACGTTTGAGGTGAGAACTGGATCTACTGTGTGTGAGTGTCACAAGGCTTGACCTCTGCTTATTGAAAGAGAAATAGGTTTAGAACAATGTTTTAGAATTTCAAGTGTCACGAGACAAAAATATAACGGATTCGCTGTGCAGGAGTCGATTGATTACTATTTTGGCCATTGGTTGATTTTTTTTCCTGCCATTTCAGCAGCGACGCTAGACCCTCGCGACCGATTTCGGGCACACTGGCGCAGGCAACATGGGAGGCCCGCAAGCAGCCGGTTGTGGGGCAAATCCATCGCTAGCTTGGAGTATCTTTTATTTTGCGTGCTCTTCCAGCTAGTTTCTTTAGAGCGTGCTAGCTTTCTTTAATTATTTTCACTTGCATAACACGGTGTATGTAAGTTATACTTTGCCAAATCTGTTGGATACAAAAACTAAGGAGCTATATTTGTGTGTCATTTCTTTATGTTGCACAACTCATTACACTAGTATTTACGTACTTCCTCCGATTCATATTACTTGACACTAATATAGATGTATCTACACATATTTTAATTCTAGATACATCTATTTTAGTGGCAAGTAATATGGATTAGAGGGAGTACATGATTCGAAACATCTAATATTGGGCAAATAGTAGTGTAAATTTTACTTTTGAAATCATGTACACTAAATTTTCCTTTTGTTTAACAAGTTCTCTATGTATCAAGATACATTCCATTATACCTGTATTTTACATGATCTAAAACATGTAATATTGGGCAAGCAACACTCCAATTTGGTCTATGTATAATGAATTTTGTCCTTTTTCAAAATTTGTTTTTAGGTAAATGTATAAAATTGTACTAGTAACCCGCCTATAAAGCTCTCAAGAGAAGAAGTGCACATGGCCATAGTTGAAACGCTAAATCGCAGGGGACAGGAAAAAACATGTACACTCAAATTCTAAATACCACGTTTTTTTTTCGAAATGGGAGCATCGTCCCGGCCTCTGCATCAATAGATGCACACAACCTTTTATTAAAAGTTTTAAAATTTAGAATCCATACAACTCATGGATCACATAGCAATTTCTATAAGGTCATCTCTAGCAGGTACCCCATCTAGGCGAAAATCGGAAAATAATCTCCAGTTTACGGTACCGGGTTGAAAAAATTCCCATGTAGATGAGGCAAAAAAATCTGGCCTTCATTTTTTTTGTAGCAAACTCTCATCCACTAGTGGAAAATGCAAAAGGCCCCCCTTTAGCATCGGTTCAGTTGCGAACCGGTGCTAAAGGGGCACCACGTGGCGGCTGCCGGGCGCCCGAGCGAGAGGACCTTTAGAAAACGCGACAAAACGCTGTCGCGGTAGCTTCCGTACATTTTTTTGAATTATTTTTCACTCCCTCATTTTTTTATTTTTTTCAGAATTTCTAATATTTTAATTATTTCACATGTTTAGTCTCTAACTACCCTTATCTCTAGTCCAATTACTTACTCGTCCTCAAAATTCCCGCTCGGTCACCCCTCCTCCCACTACTCTACCACTAGCACGCTTAACTTTCATATTTCTTTATTTTTCGAATTTCAAATAATTTTTTTAATAAACAAAAGTAATGATGTAATAATAATCTTGAATAAATAAATAAACATTAACTTTATAATTTGTATTATTTTTAATTATTTTCAATTTTTTAATTTTTTTTTGCCAAACCTAAAACCTGAAAATTTGAAAATCTTATAATTTGCTAAAAGTAATAGTAATATTTATGCAGGATGCAATTCTTAATTTTAATTTAAAAAAATAAAAAATATGAAATCCTAAATTTCTAGCAAAAAACTATAATCTTCCTGCTTTTATATTTTAATTTGGAATTTTGAGAATCTAAAAATTGGCTAACCGGATTAATTCGGATGTAACTTTTTCCCACGATCATTTTAATATATTATACGTTTTTTTCCAACGTGGTAGGCAAAAGTTAATGCCATTTTACCTTTTCCTAAACTTTTTATGAAAAAAACGAAATTCAAATTTGTTAATTTTCCCTAATAGTAGGTTGCGTAACATACATGAATCTCAAAAGATTTTATTTTTTGAATTTTCTATCATTTTCTTTTTCTATTTTACAGTGTTAAAAAAACACGAACCCATGGTAAAGGGTAGACCTTTAGCACCGGTTCGTAACACGAACCGGTGCTAAAGGGTTCGCGGCTGACGCCAACATTTTAGCACCGGTTCGTCCCGAACCGATGCTAAAGGTCCCGTACGAACCGGTGCTAATGCCGCGGCTGGTCCCCTGGACGTCCAGACCGCACGAACCGGTGCTAATGACCCCTTTAGCACCGGTTTGTGCCAAATCCGGTGCTAATGCTCTTTGGAGCAAAAAAAAACCAAAGCCCTCTTTTCTACTAGTGATCGGCGTTCTATATCCTGAATATATTCGGATCCGTTGTTAAAATTTGGTGTTTTCCCATCGTGGCGAAATCACTTGCGCATGAACATTCAGCTCGGCTCTACCTGAAACCCTCGCTCCAGCCCTAGATCTCGCATCAAACTCGTCGTGCCACCGAGAAGCGTACCCAGCACCTTCGTTCCCCGTCACTCGAGCCGATGCACGCTTGCTACTTTAGCCGCTAGCACCGCCGGCCGCCGCCATGGATTCCGGTGAAAGTGACAGGGGAGCCTGCGCTCAGGTCGAAACCTCTCTTTTCTAGGCCGCCCCGACCCCTTCATCTGTGGCCCCCGTTCGCTCTCTCCGCCCGCGTTGTTCCTTCCACACTCACAGCACTTGCCCCTTTGCCCGCGTTCGTTGGCATTGCCGTTGCTCGAAGGTATGATTCTGCCCGTACTTTTTTTTTTTGACAATCAATACCACATATATTCATAGCAACAAATAGTACATGGTAGAGATACATAAACTGACTCCAACGATTACAAAATAAAGTCTAAAAGATAGTAACAAATCTTCGAGGTCTTCAATTTCTTTCTTCTTCCGAACACAATCTTGTACTCTTCGAAGGCAGCCAAATATAGATACCGAACCATAGACACTGTAGATACCGACGAAAGTTCTCCCATAATTTTTTGTGCCGCAATGCCAAGGCTGCGTGCACGCACGCAACCATTAAAGCAGTCATACAACATCGGCAAGAGTACCAACACCGGTATATCGGGGAATAATAACCGACTAGCTTTGTCGTCGTCGATGGAGAGCCGAGAGTACGAATCACCATTGTCGAGGACGTAGCAGCCGGGACAAAAGCTGCGAGGATAATCCTCCTCGCGGCAACAACGACAAAAGATCCAAAATCGATCCGGCGAAGCAAGATCCGAAGACCCATACCTAGAAAATTGTGATTGTTCAACACCACCATTGACGCCGGGAAGAAGATCTCGTCGCCGAACGAAAGGCCGAAGATCACTTATTGCGAGACGATGCCATCTCCATTGAGGGGAAACCAACAAGAAAGCGGCTACCAAAATCCTAACATAATCTAATGAAAACAATACTTTTATTCGAAACTCCACGCATAGATCGGGTTCCCCACTCCTCCTGACGCCGGCGAAGCCGACCGGAGGAGGGGGAACCAATCTATGGAGGAGGATGAACTGGAGGTGGCTAGGGTTGAGGCGGCGGCTGAGAGGAGAGATGCGATCTAGCCTGATTCTGCCCGTACTTAGTGGTGGGGAAGATGATTAACTACGGGATTGGCGAACGGACAACATTCTACTATCAAACATGGGAACCATATCCACGGTAAGATAAATCGATTATACGGCTCAGATTAGTTGGATGGGACTCTCTAGGTTTCAGCTTTTTCTTTTTTGACATGCTAGGTTTCAGCCTTGGTACGGACCCTTTCCTTCTTTCGTGTTAAAAAGAAAATTCGTCTAAAAGAACACCTCATCGCTAGGGTTATCTCCCAGATTGAACATCTCATCGCTACATCGATCTAGCATACTAGGGTAAGATGGGCAGCGGCGGCGGCCGATTCGACGGCACTGCTCTCGACGACCCCGCGGCTGTGCTGGCCGCCGTTCGTAGCAGCATCTCCCGAGTCTGCAAGGAACAGATCGCCGCGGAGGTGAAGCGTCTCGAGCCTGCCCTCGCCACCGGCTCCGCCTCCGAGTCCACCGCGGCGCTCGGCGCGGCCTCCCTCGTCCTGGCCGAGGCCCTTGTGGTCGTCGCGGAGTGCGAGGCCTTCCTCCGCCTCCTTGGTCTCGCTGACGACGACGCCACGGGATGGCCGAGCCGCCGGCCCTACCTCGAGGAGCACATCAAGCAATCCCAGAGGATGGTGGCCGGCTTGGAGCGCGACACGCCGGAGCGTAGGCGGCAGGTTGGCTGTGCGCTGCTGGCGGACATGACCTTCATCAGCGGGCTAGCCTCCAACTTTTGCCGCACACCACTGCCACCGGCCTATCGCGCTCGGCCGTCCTCAGCTTTGGCCGTTGTTGACGACCTAGCCTCAGGGATTGATGCTGTGCAAGTGTCAGCGCAAGAATAAGATTTTTTTTCTAGTGAATTGACACAAGAATAAGATCTCCGTCTGTAATCTATCACTACGGGAGAGCCGGCATGTGCCGACGGCCACGCGATGTGCCGACGGCCAAATGTCGGGGCCGTCGGCACAGAAGCCCTCGTCGACCGGCGACGGAGTTGACCGTCGGCATAGGCCGGCCGTCGGCACACTCCAAGCTACACCGACGGTCACCGTCGGGCGCAACCATGGCCGTCGCCACAAATATAGAGCGCCCGAAGGTCACCGTCGGCACGGACTCACCCGTCGGCACGGCGCTGGTAGGTGGGCCCAGCCGTTACGCCGTCACGGCGCCGTCTACGCTCGTGCCGACGGTGGCCCACGGCGCAACCTCGGCCGTCGGCCCAGAGCCTGACAACTGGGTCCCTTCTCCTACTGTGCCGACGGTGGCCCACGGCACAACCTCGGCCGTCGGCACAGCCGATCAATTTTATTTAATATTTTTTATTTAACATTTTTTACTACATATAATTGATAATCCCAATCATTTTTATTTGTTTATTTCTTTCTTACTGCTAGTTTGGCGAACCCCTTTGCGGGAAACCTATATATGTATAAGGGTGGTATAAGGACACACAAGTGATATACTTAAGAACTTAAGACCCAGACACGATACAAAACACTTAAATAAATAGACTCACACACATACCAAAGCGCTTACGTAACTAGACCCACACACGAACCGAAACAGTTAAAGAACTGCACCCACACACAGGAACCAAAACACTTAAAGAAACTACACCCACACACAGGAACCTAAACACTTAAAGAACTAGACCCAAGAACAACACCCACACACGAACAAATCACTTAACACTGGGTCGACACATGACCCGCTAGACACACGGACTCGACACACACACATATTAATCAGAGAAGTCGAAATCTTCATCCTCGCCGGGGTGTCCTCCGAAGCGGTGGTTGTGAGGTTCCACGACCACCGTTCATCATTCTCCCCCCATGTCGACGCCTCTCCTTTGGCGTACTCGCTTCAACCTCGGCCTTCCTCCGCCGCTTTCCCGCCCTCCTCTCTCTCCTGTACGTCCGCTTCTCCTTCCGAATGCGCGCGTTGCCTCGACGTCTCCGGGATGGTCTCCGCGCCACCGTGCCATGAACTGCTCGTCCGCCTCGGTGGTATCAATCCGCCGCCGGCCAGCCCCGTACCGCCGCGCTTCACCCCGTGAGCGAAGAAGCGGCTCGGTAGAGAGACTACGAGCTTCCGTCGGAGACCCGACCTCCGGGAAATTCATTTCGTGGCGCGGCCGGCCAAACCTCCAAGCCGCAACGTCGTATGCGCGGGCAGCAGCCTCCTTCGTGTAGAAGGTGCCGAGCCACACACGCGTACCACCGGCGGTGATTTCAGCCGCGAAATGTCCCGCAGGCCGCAGGCGAACGCCGATGAAGCCCGTGTTGCTACGGCGACGAGGAGCCATCTCAGCGGCAGCTTAGAGGATTTTGTGGTTCTATTGGATGAGAGAAGCGATGAAGGGAGAAATGTTGCTGGGTGCTGTTAGTGGAGAAGACATGGCTATATATAGGCCGGCAAGGGGCTGAAACGGCGGGAGAACTTGGCGGGAGGGAATGGGCGGGAAAGGGTGGGCGGGAAAACTTGGCGGGAAATCATGGAGGAAAAAAAAGGCGGGAGAGAAGGAGCGGGAAAGGGTGGGCGGGAAAAAAGGGCGGGAGAGAAGCAGCGTGAAAGGGTGGGCAGGAAAAAAAGGCGGGAGAGAAGGAGCGGGAAAGGGTGGGCGGGAAAAAAGAGCGGGAAAGGGTTTCCACATGTACCTATGACCTAACCAAGCTCAAATGGAGGCACACGCCCACCGGGGACCCCCGATGGGATGCGATCAAAGGGGTAGACGGCGCGGTCAACAGAACTAGGGTTTCTTCAGAAATCGAGCATCGGATCTAGGGAATGGCCCCAAAACTTGTGTGTGTCCACATGGCATGCACATAAGTGATTTGTGATGGTTCTACATCCAATGCTACCCCCCCGGGTGTGTCCGGCTTCTCGGACAGGGGGTTCCTACACTTAGGCAGATTCTGCATGTATAGGGGGGAACTCCCTCGGAGGTGAACCGGAGAGAACCTTGTGATCATATGGGATGATCCTTGTTTCCACATGTACCTATGACCTAACCAAGCTCAAATGGAGGCACACGCCCACCGGGGACCCCCGATGGGATGCGATCAAAGGGGTAGACGGCGCGGTCAACGGAACTAGGGTTTCTTCGTAAATCGAGCATCGGATCTAGGGAATGGCCCCAAAACTTGTGTGTGTCCACATGGCATGCACATAAGTGATTTGTGATGGCTCTACATCCAATGCTACCCCCCGGGTGTGTCCGGCTTCTCGGACGAGGGGTTCCTACACTTAGGCGGATTCTCGCATGTATAGGGGGAACTCCTCGGAGGTGAACCGGAGAGAACCTTGTGATCATATGGGATGATCCTTGTTTCCACATGTACCTATGACCTAACCAAGCTCAAATGGAGGCACACGCCCACCGGGGACCCCCGATGGGATGCGAGTCAAAGGGGTAGACGGCGCGGTCAACGGAACTAGGGTTTCTTCGAAATCGAGCATCGGATCTAGGGAATGGCCCCAAAACTTGTGTGTGTCCACATGGCATGCACATAAGTGATTTGTGATGGCTCTACATCCAATGCTACCCCCCGGGTGTGTCCGGCTTCTCGGACGGGGGTTCCTACACTTAGGCGGATTCCGCATGTATAGGGGGAACTCCTCGGAGGTGAACCGGAGAGAACCTTGTGATCATATGGGATGATCCTTGTTTCCACATGTACCTATGACCTAACCAAGCTCAAATGGAGGCACACGCCCACCGGGGACCCCCGATGGGATGCAGTCAAAGGGGTAGACGGCGCGGTCAACAGAACTAGGGTTTCTTCAGAAATCGAGCATCGGATCTAGGGAATGGCCCCAAAACTTGTGTGTGTCCACATGGCATGCACATAAGTGATTTGTGATGGCTCTACATCCAATGCTACCCCCCGGGTGTGTCCGGCTTCTCGGACGGGGGTTCCTACACTTAGGCGGATTCCGCATGTATAGGGGGAACTCCCTCGGAGGTGAACCGGAGAGAACCTTGTGATCATATGGGATGATCCTTGTTTCCACATGTACCTATGACCTAACCAAGCTCAAATGGAGGCACACGCCCACCGGGGACCCCGATGGGATGCGAGTCAAAGGGGTAGACTGGCGCGGTCAACAGAACTAGGGTTTCTTCAGAAATCGAGCATCGGATCTAGGGAATGGCCCCAAAACTTGTGTGTGTCCACATGGCATGCACATAAGTGATTTGTGATGGCTCTACATCCAATGCTACCCCCCGGGTGTGTCCGGCTTCTCGGACGGGGGTTCCTACACTTAGGCGGATCTCGCATGTATAGGGGGAACTCCCTCGGAGGTGAACCGGAGAGAACCTTGTGATCATATGGGATGATCCTTGTTTCCACATGTACCTATGACCTAACCAAGCTCAAATGGAGGCACACGCCCACCGGGGACCCCCGATGGGATGCGATCAAAGGGGTAGACGGCGCGGTCAACGGAACTAGGGTTTCTTCGTAAATCGAGCATCGGATCTAGGGAATGGCCCCAAAACTTGTGTGTGTCCACATGGCATGCACATAAGTGATTTGTGATGGCTCTACATCCAATGCTACCCCCCGGGTGTGTCCGGCTTCTCGGACGACGGGTTCCTACACTTAGGCGAGTTCCGCATGTATAGGGGGAACTCCTCGGAGGTGAACCGGAGAGAACCTTGTGATCATATGGGATGATCCTTGTTTCCACATGTACCTATGACCTAACCAAGCTCAAATGGAGGCACACGCCCACCGAGGACCCCGATGGGATGCGATCAAAGGGTAGACGGCGCGGTCAACGTAACTAGGGTTTCTTCGTGAAATCGAGCATCGGATCTAGGGAATGGCCCCAAAACTTGTGTGTGTCCACATGGCATGCACATAAGTGATTTGTGATGGCTCTACATCCAATGCTACCCCCGGGTGTGTCCGGCTTCTCGGACGGGGGTTCCTACACTTAGGCGAGTTCGCATGTATAGGGGGGAACTCCCTCGGAGGTGAACCGGAGAGAACCTTGTGATCATATGGGATGATCCTTGTTTCCACATGTACCTATGACCTAACCAAGCTCAAATGGAGGCACACGCCCACCGGGGGACCCCCGATGGGATGCGATCAAAGGGGTAGACGGCGCGGTCAACGTAACTAGGGTTTCTTCGGAAATCGAGCATCGGATCTAGGGAATGGCCCCAAAACTTGTGTGTGTCCACATGGCATGCACATAAGTGATTTGTGATGGCTCTACATCCAATGCTACCCCCCGGTGTGTCCGGCTTCTCGGACAGGGGGTTCCTACACTTAGGCGGATTCCGCATGTATAGGGGGAACTCCCTCGGAGGTGAACCGGAGAGAACCTTGTGATCATATGGGATGATCCTTGTTTCCACATGTACCTATGACCTAACCAAGCTCAAATGGAGGCACACGCCCACCGGGGACCCCCGATGGGATGCGATCAAAGGGGTAGACGGCGCGGTCAACAGAACTAGGGTTTCTTCAGAAATCGAGCATCGGATCTAGGGAATGGCCCCAAAACTTGTGTGTGTCCACATGGCATGCACATAAGTGATTTGTGATGGCTCTACATCCAATGCTACCCCCCGGGTGTGTCCGGCTTCTCGGACGGGGGTTCCTACACTTAGGCGGTTCGCATGTATAGGAGGGAACTCCCTCGGAGGTGAACCGGAGAGAACCTTGTGATCATATGGGATGATCCTTGTTTCCACATGTACCTATGACCTAACCAAGCTCAAATGGAGGCACACGCCCACCGGGGACCCCCGATGGGATGCGATCAAAGGGGTAGACGGCGCGGTCAACAGAACTAGGGTTTCTTCAGAAATCGAGCATCGGATCTAGGGAATGGCCCCAAAACTTGTGTGTGTCCACATGGCATGCACATAAGTGATTTGTGATGGCTCTACATCCAATGCTACCCCCCCGGGTGTGTCCGGCTTCTCGGACAGGGGGTTCCTACACTTAGGCAGATTCTGCATGTATAGGGGGAACTCCCTCGGAGGTGAACCGGAGAGAACCTTGTGATCATATGGGATGATCCTTGTTTCCACATGTACCTATGACCTAACCAAGCTCAAATGGAGGCACACGCCCACCGGGGACCCCGATGGGATGCGATCAAAGGGGTAGACGGCGCGGTCAACGTAACTAGGGTTTCTTCAGAAATCGAGCATCGGATCTAGGGAATGGCCCCAAAACTTGTGTGTGTCCACATGGCATGCACATAAGTGATTTGTGATGGCTCTACATCCAATGCTACCCCCTCGGGTGTGTCCGGCTTCTCGGACAGGGGGTTCCTACACTTAGGCGGATTCGCATGTATAGGGGGAACTCCCTCGGAGGTGAACCGGAGAGAACCTTGTGATCATATGGGATGATCCTTGTTTCCACATGTACCTATGACCTAACCAAGCTCAAATGGAGGCACACGCCCACCGGGGACCCCGATGGGATGCGATCAAAGGGGTAGACGGCGCGGTCAACGGAACTAGGGTTTCTTCGGAAATCGAGCATCGGATCTAGGGAATGGCCCCAAAACTTGTGTGTGTCCACATGGCATGCACATAAGTGATTTGTGATGGCTCTACATCCAATGCTACCCCCGGGTGTGTCCGGCTTCTCGGACGAGGGGTTCCTACACTTAGGCGGATTCGCATGTATAGGGGGGAACTCCTCGGAGGTGAACCGGAGAGAACCTTGTGATCATATGGGATGATCCTTGTTTCCACATGTACCTATGACCTAACCAAGCTCAAATGGAGGCACACGCCCACCGGGGGACCCCGATGGGATGCGATCAAAGGGGTAGACGGCGCGGTCAACAGAACTAGGGTTTCTTCAGAAATCGAGCATCGGATCTAGGGAATGGCCCCAAAACTTGTGTGTGTCCACATGGCATGCACATAAGTGATTTGTGATGGCTCTACATCCAATGCTACCCCCCGGGTGTGTCCGGCTTCTCGGACGGGGGTTCCTACACTTAGGCGGATTCCGCATGTATAGGGGGAACTCCCTCGGAGGTGAACCGGAGAGAACCTTGTGATCATATGGGATGATCCTTGTTTCCACATGTACCTATGACCTAACCAAGCTCAAATGGAGGCACACGCCCACCGGGGACCCCGATGGGATGCAGTCAAAGGGGTAGACGGCGCGGTCAACAGAACTAGGGTTTCTTCAGAAATCGAGCATCGGATCTAGGGAATGGCCCCAAAACTTGTGTGTGTCCACATGGCATGCACATAAGTGATTTGTGATGGCTCTACATCCAATGCTACCCCCGGGTGTGTCCGGCTTCTCGGACAGGGGGTTCCTACACTTAGGCGGATTCCGCATGTATAGGGGGAACTCCCTCGGAGGTGAACCGGAGAGAACCTTGTGATCATATGGGATGATCCTTGTTTCCACATGTACCTATGACCTAACCAAGCTCAAATGGAGGCACACGCCCACCGGGGACCCCCGATGGGATGCGATCAAAGGGGTAGACGGCGCGGTCAACAGAACTAGGGTTTCTTCAGAAATCGAGCATCGGATCTAGGGAATGGCCCCAAAACTTGTGTGTGTCCACATGGCATGCACATAAGTGATTTGTGATGGCTCTACATCCAATGCTACCCCCCCGGGTGTGTCCGGCTTCTCGGACAGGGGGTTCCTACACTTAGGCGAGTTCGCATGTATAGGGGGGAACTCCCTCGGAGGTGAACCGGAGAGAACCTTGTGATCATATGGGATGATCCTTGTTTCCACATGTACCTATGACCTAACCAAGCTCAAATGGAGGCACACGCCCACCGGGGGACCCCCGATGGGATGCAGTCAAAGGGGTAGACGGCGCGGTCAACAGAACTAGGGTTTCTTCAGAAATCGAGCATCGGATCTAGGGAATGGCCCCAAAACTTGTGTGTGTCCACATGGCATGCACATAAGTGATTTGTGATGGCTCTACATCCAATGCTACCCCCCCGGTGTGTCCGGCTTCTCGGACGGGGGGTTCCTACACTTAGGCGGATTCTCGCATGTATAGGGGGAACTCCCTCGGAGGTGAACCGGAGAGAACCTTGTGATCATATGGGATGATCCTTGTTTCCACATGTACCTATGACCTAACCAAGCTCAAATGGAGGCACACGCCCACCGGGGACCCCCGATGGGATGCGATCAAAGGGGTAGACGGCGCGGTCAACGAGAACTAGGGTTTCTTCAGAAATCGAGCATCGGATCTAGGGAATGGCCCCAAAACTTGTGTGTGTCCACATGGCATGCACATAAGTGATTTGTGATGGCTCTACATCCAATGCTACCCCCGGGTGTGTCGGCTTCTCGGACGAGGGGTTCCTACACTTAGGCAGATTCCGCATGTATAGGGGGAACTCCCTCGGAGGTGAACCGGAGAGAACCTTGTGATCATATGGGATGATCCTTGTTTCCACATGTACCTATGACCTAACCAAGCTCAAATGGAGGCACACGCCCACGGGGGACCCCCGATGGGATGCGATCAAAGGGGTAGACGGCGCGGTCAACGGAACTAGGGTTTCTTCGGAAATCGAGCATCGGATCTAGGGAATGGCCCCAAAACTTGTGTGTGTCCACATGGCATGCACATAAGTGATTTGTGATGGCTCTACATCCAATGCTACCCCCGGGTGTGTCCGGCTTCTCGGACGGGGGTTCCTACACTTAGGCGGATTCCGCATGTATAGGGGGAACTCCCTCGGAGGTGAACCGGAGAGAACCTTGTGATCATATGGGATGATCCTTGTTTCCACATGTACCTATGACCTAACCAAGCTCAAATGGAGGCACACGCCCACCGGGGACCCCCGATGGGATGCGATCAAAGGGGTAGACGGCGCGGTCAACAGAACTAGGGTTTCTTCAGAAATCGAGCATCGGATCTAGGGAATGGCCCCAAAACTTGTGTGTGTCCACATGGCATGCACATAAGTGATTTGTGATGGTTCTACATCCAATGCTACCCCCCCCGGGTGTGTCCGGCTTCTCGGACAGGGGGTTCTATAGTAATTGATTAGGGTTAGTGTTTAGGGTTAGGGTTTGAGATGATCTATTCTATTCTTATTATTTGCAGTAAATACTGATAGTATTTATTTTAAAAAATAAAAAATAAAAAAACAAAAAACTACTTGTGCCGATCGGTGACACAACCTATAGGGTTAGGGTTAGTGTTTAGGGTTAGTGTTAGGGTTAGTGTTTAGGATTTAACCTATAGGGTTAGGGTTTAGTAAATAGTGACAGTATTTATTTTAAAAAAAAATAATAATAATAAAAAACAGTATTTATTTAAAAAAAAAAACCTAACTGTGCCGACGGTGGCCGTCGGCACAGCTAGGCCGTCGGCACAGCCTGGCCACTTAACGCGTGGTCGGCACGCGCGCGCGGCCACCGAGCCATCTCCCTCCACGCACACGCGCACGCGCCCACGCCCACGCCCGGTCCGGCCGCGCCGCCGCCATCCCCTCCCGGCCGCCGCGCCGCCACCACCCGCCGCCACCCGCGCCGCCCGCCGGATCCCGCCGCCGCCGCCCGGATCCCGCCGCCGGCCGCGCCGCCTCCGCCCCGGCCCCGACCCCGACCCGCCTCCGCCCGGCCCCGACCCGCCTCCGCCCCGGCCCCGACCCGCCGCCGCCCCGGCCTCGCGCCGCCACCCGCCTCCGCGCCGCCGGTAGCCGAGCACGCCGCCTCCGCCCGGCCCCGACCCGCCTCCGCCCGGCCCCGACCCGCCGCCGCCCGGCCTCGCGCCGCCACCCGCCTCCGCGCCACCACCCGCCTCCGCGCCTCCCCGCAACAGCCGAGCCGGCCCGCCACCCTGTAAGCTCCATTTTTTTCTTTTTTGTAGCTTTTTACTAGTAGGAATTAGCTTTTTAGTAGTATGAAAATGAAATAGAAATAGGAAAGATGAAATGGAATAGAAATAGAAAATATTGAAATGAAATTGAAATGAAATTGAAATGAAATAGGAAATGGAATAGAAATAGGAATTGGTAAAATATTGAAATGAAAATGAAGGAATAGAAATGGAAATTGAAATGAAATAAATTAGAATTTTGTAGAACATTTGTTTGATCAATTGATGAATTTGCATTGACAAATTTTTATTATTTTAACTAGGATCTTGCGGCGCATCTCTACGGCCGTCGACATCGCCGGTTGTTCGACTACTTCCTCTACAGCCGAGGGTGAGCTGAATTGCCGACTCCCCCTCCGCATTTTTTATGTCATTAGATTTAATTTCTCCGTGAAGTCGCGTAACCTAGGTGTCAATTCCCGTCCGCAAGCGTTACGCGGATAAATATGCATTAGTGGTCAGCATATTTTGAACCGTAACGCTTGTGGCATTTACGGGACAGTCGCGGACCCGTAGTTGGGTACGTTTTCCACGTTCTGCTCGGGTGCGAGACAGGATTTCGTCGGCGCCTCCCTGTTGTTCTCCGGATGCACATCCTCTCGGCTTTTGCCGAGACGTGTATCGGGAGAGCAGCGGGGAGGTGCTGCCGAAGCTCTGTCTCGCACCCGAGCAGAACGTGGAGAACGTACCCAACTACGGGTCCGAGGCTGCTAGGAGCCCACCTAGTAGAGATGTAGGTTGATGCACGCGTTTTCGCCGGTAGAAAAATAAAAATATGATGCATTCAATTTCATGCTACTATTTGTTGTTTGTCACGCAATAAAGCAGGGATGGCCGATAATGAGTGGATGTACAGTGGCCGTGTTAGTTCGACTCAAGTAACGAGATGAATGGAAATGGAAGACCGATTTGTTAGTGAAGGAGTTAGCTCGTGGTTCGAAGGGGGTCGTTCGTCCCCGTTGCCCTTGCGAGTGTACTGCAGGAGGCGTCATCCTAAGGATATTCTAGAGATGACTAAACACCTTTGGTGGAATGGGTATATGCGTGACTACGACCCGCCGGTCGACTTTTCTCGGCACGAACGTGATAGAGGTGAGGTGATGCGGCAGCGGATCGATGGCAATGAGAACGATGGCATCTTAAACTTGCTAGATGATCTTCGGGATGCTGACATGCCAGAGTTACCATGGGACGAACAGTCCGAACCGGAGGAACCGCCTGAACCGGAGGGACCGCCACAACCGGAGGAACTTCCAGAGGAGGAACCTGAGCCAACCGCTAGGGCCTTCATTGATATGATGGCCTCGGCTAGGAGGCCTCTATACCCGGGTGCAAAAATGTCTCAACTTGATGGCATCACGCGGTTGCTAGCCGACAAGTGCATGTTTGAGAGTACTCGAGCATCCTTTGAAAAGACTACGAGCACGGTAGGTAACATGTTGCCTGAAGGTCATTGCTTGCCCAAGACCATGTACGAAACGAAGAAAATCTTGAAAGCATTGAAAATGGATTATGTAACATATGATGTCTGTCCAAAACTTTGCCTTTTGTTTTGGAAAGACTATGCGGATGACAAGTACTGTGCCAAGTGTGGTCACTCTAGGTATCATGAGGTAGATGTAGGCAATGGTCAGAAGAGGCAGACAAAAGTAGCCATAAAGATTCTTCGTTATCTCCCATTCATCAAAAGAATCCAGCGGCTTTACATGTTCGAGGAGACTGCCAAGCAGATGACATGGCATAAGACCGGGATAAGATTGCAGGACGAGAAGAAACGGGTACCCATGGTACATCCATCTGATGGTCAATCATGGAAGCACTTCGATGAAAAGCACCCAAATGAGGCAAGTGAGGCTCGGAATGTTAGAATTGCGATAGCAACCGATGGATTCAACCCATATGGTATGTCGATCGCCGCGTACAGCTGCTGGCCCGTGTTTGTTATTCCGCTCAATCTCCCTCCCGGAGTCGTAATGCAAAGGAAGAACATATTCTTGTCGATGATCCTTCCGGGGCCTGAATATCCAGGGAAGAAATTGAGTGTCTTAATGCAACCACTTGTGGATGATTTGCACCACTCGTGGCATCACGGTACATTGACATACGACCGAGCCTCAAAGAGAAACTTCATCATGAAAGTTTGGTTCCACTATTCGATGCATGACCTACCCGGGTACGCCCTATTACGTGGGCATAGTACAGGTCTGGTAAGTTTCCATGCCCGAGTGTGCGAGCACGAACTAGAATTCAGGCACCTAAAAGCTGGACACAAATATGTTGCCTTTGACAAACACCGCAAGTTCCTCGATCCGGGGCATCGGTTCAGATCGACAAGAAGAACTTCACGAAAGGCGTAGTTGTGCTTGAACATAAAGAAATACCAAAGTTCGATGGTGCAAGCGTTGATGCTGAGCTACGTGCTCTCCAGGCCCTAGTAAGGAACCCGGCCACCAATTTGAGGGATATGGTAAAACGCACAACTGGACTCACATAGCAGGCATAACAGAGCTCGAGTATTACAAGGACCTTGAACTTCCCCATAATATCGATATGATGCACACCGAAAAGAATTGCGGGGAGGCATTCCTTAACACCTGCTGCAACATACCAGGCAAGTCAAGGGATAATGTTTCAGCTAGAGTCGATATTGAGGAGATATGCGACAGGGTGGCTCTACACATGCAGCCTCCTGAGGGCAATCGAAAAGGTTGGTTAAAGCCGCATGCCAAGTACTTGTCTTGATAGCGCCGACAAGAAGGAGGCATTTACGTGGCTCAAATATGACGTGATGTTCCACGATGGTTATTGTTCGAATATGAGTAAGGGAGTCAATCTTGCTACAGGAAAAATAAACGGGCTCAAGAGTCACGACTATCATATATGGATTGAGCGGCTGATGCCGGTGATGCTTCGAGGGTATCTCCCCGATCATGTCTGGCGAGTGCTTGCGGAGGTGAGCCATTTTTCCGCACGGTCTGTGCTAAGCAGATATGTACCGAGGTGATTGAGAAGGCTGCGGAAGCAAGTGCCGGACATGCTATGCAAGTTAGAGATGATATTCCCCCCAGGCTTCTTCACTCCGATGTTACATCTCATCGTGCATCTCGCCAACGAGGCACTCTTGGGGGACCGGTGCAGTATCGTTGGCAGTTTTGTATTGAGAGGGAGTTCAAATATATTCGGTACAAATGTGGAAACAAAAATAAGATTGAAGCATGCATAGCTGAGGCAACTCTCCTCCATGAGATGGCGAGACGCCACGATAATGTACTATGCCAATGATGTGCCCACTAAGCATAACCCGGTCGCTCGGTACAATTCCGACGAGCCCAAGCGTGACCCAAAGCTCTTGCTCTTCCAATATCCCGGTGGCAAGGCCGGTGCCTCAAAAGTGGAGAACATTTCGCCAGAAGAGAAGGATTGCATAATGCTTTACGTGCTTATGAACATGGATGAAGTGGTCGATTTCATGAGGTAAAATGATGAACCAATTACTTTGCAACCAGTAACTTGGTTTTGGTCTAATACGTATTTTCTCCTTTCAGCCAATTCCATGATGAAATGTGGTCAGGAAGAAATGGTCCCACTCCCACGCAGTGGTACACTCTTACGAAAGAGGGTGCCCCGCCCTTAAATAAAAGCTTCGTGAACTGGTTCTATGAAAAAGTAATTTCTCAAATGTTCCTCTTACTTTGCAATCCGTGACTTGTCTTATTACACGTAACTAATGCACAGAATAATCTGAACTAAACTTGTAGGGAGCTGATCCCAACGTTGAGATGACGGACGAGTTGAGATGCGTTTCCCAGGGTTTTAACCGTAGAGTCCATACGCATGAGAAGTATGATGTAAATGGGTATCGCTTCCATACGGAGTTTCACCAGAAGAACCGGCCTAATGCAAAAACAATAAATACTGGGGTCTACACCCGTGGAGCCGATGATCTTGATTACTATGGAAGGTTACAAAAGGTATACGAGTTGACGTTCAACAACGCAAACATAGAACTCAAGCTCTTTGTGTTCAAATGCCACTGGTTTGACCCACACGGTGGAATGAGAAGCACCCCCTCCATTGGTTTAGTTGAAGTTAGGCCTACAACCACCTACGGCGGATCCGACGTCTATGTTGTGGCTCACCAAACCAAGCAAGTTTATTATTTGTCCTACCCATGTCAGAATGAGGAACTCATGGGCTGGGAAGTCGTGTTCCAGGTATCGCCACATGGTAAGCTACCCATCCCCTCCGAGGACGATTACAACAACATTGACCCGGTAACATATGAGGGAATTTTCTATCAAGAGGAAGAGCAGTTCGGGGACCTTCAAATAGACATAGGTCTTCGGGAGCTCCACAACGATGTACAAATGCGTGGTGAGACCGTGGTGGACACTGAAGGACATAGCTATGCTCACCAAGCGCAATGCGAACAAAGACAACATTGTCGAGACTCAACCGGAACCCAATGCCGACCATGAATACTCATATGATACTGATTTTGATAGTGAGGCTGAGAACCCAATGCCTAGAGATGAGAGTGGTGATGAATGGTGAGGGTCTTTTATGCTTAGTACCTACATTATCATTATGCTTAATACATACATTTGTCATTATGCTTAGTACCTACATTGTCATTATGCTTAGTACCTACATTTTTCATTATGCTTAGTACCTACATTTTTCATTATGCTTAGTACCTACATTTGTCATTATGCTTAGTGTTTACTTATTTTCAACATGCTTATTAATTATTTTCTCTTTTCTTATGCAGGTAATTGCCCAATATGAGCGGACGGAAGGCATCATCGAGCTCCTTGCTTGATCAGATGCATCGGCGGAAGCCAGGGCCGGGTGCTTCCAGACGGAGTGGAAGACCCATTGTTCCCACCCGGCGTTACGAAGACGCAGACGGAGGACGGGGAGGACGAGGGGGTGGACGAGGGGGTGGACGAGCTGGAGGACGAGGGGGAGGACGAGCTGGAGGACGAGGGGGAGGACGAGCTGGAGGACGAGGGGGGATGCACAGCTCCTTCTAGCTGACATTCCCTCTGGCTTCGGCTCGGTGGCTTCCACGGTCTATGGACGAGGAGGAGGACACTAGGGAGGAGGAGGACACTAGGGAGGAGGAGGAGGAGGAGTCTAGGGACGAGGAGGCTTCGACGGAGATGGCTCCGAAGAAGTTACGGATTCGTGGGGAAGCGCAGGTTCCCGATGAGAGTAAGGAACCTGCTACGGAGGATGACAAGTGGCTCCTTGTCCCAGGAACTATAGAGTAAGTAGTAAGGTGATTTCATTTTTGTTATGACACTTAGCATTTCTCTAATGTTTGATAATTGTGCAGAAATTTCACATATACGGGGAAGAATGTCCGCGTGCCAGGGAGTCTGATTGGAGCTGCTATTAGGAAGTACTGGCCGGGGATGTACACTCCGGTCCTTGGAGGCGAGTCCAAGCTAGCCTACACTTGGGAAGACTTTGAGATAGCGCCTTACCCCGGCTTTACTTCCGCCGCCGACGCCGTGATCAAGAAGTTTTGGGTACGTAATGCATACTCTTTGGGTTTCGTTCATATGTAGTTGATTACCCCACCGTGATAACTCATGCCTCTCACACTTTCGTTATGCTTGATTGCAGCGCAATTATAGGGTGGCGGCCGAGCATAAGGAGAGGGCGGACGTGATCCTCCGTAACATGTGTCGGAAGTTGACACGGCAGCAGGTGGTACAACCAGAGGATCACGTGCATCGGCCACTTCTATGCTGAGCGGGCGTAAGGTACACAAAGCCTGAGATTGTGAAGGGACTCGCCCCGGCTATGACGATAGAGGACTTCATGTTGGTAAGTAATTGTCAATGCGATTCTATGTACTTCGGCTAACTTGCAACTATATTGTTTGTTCTTCAAATGAGTTTTGATTTTGCAGGTTGTACCACATTGGGCTGATAATAAGAGGGCCGCCTTCATGGAGTTGGTCAAGAATTGGGTCGGCGAAAACCCCGATTTCAAGGCCGTGAGCGACCGGAACAAGGCCAACCGTGGGAATCGGGGAACACACGGTGCGGGGAGCAGCGGCACCGATCGCTATCGGGACCGTCTGGTACATACAAAAATGGAACAAGCTGCATTTTTTTGATTTTCGATGATATGCATAACATTTGTTTTGTGATGCAGGGGAAGAAGCTCGGGAGGGAAGTTGGTCAGATGGAAGCGTGGACACACATGAAGGTGGTGACGCCGGGTCCGAACGAGCCTCGGCCCGCGCCTGAGATGTACTACGGCAAGGCCAAAGAGAGCAAGGAAAAATACTGCGAGGAGTACGCCAAGCTCCATCCAGAGGTGGAGGACCCTATGACCGAGCCGGTCGACGAGGTGGCGATGATGCTGGCGGGGTGCGGCCAGCCGCATGGACGTCCTGCCTGCCTTGCTGGGGGTTTCAAGCCTCAGAGGAACTTCACGCAGATCAAGGCTACCCTCCCCTCCGGCACCTACGCTACCTCCTCGCGGACTACATGCCGTTCTCGGGTAGAGGTAGATGTAAGTCATCCACACTTTCATCCTCTGTTTTGACTCTTGTTCCTGAATGGCTATGTTGATGAGACACATTATTTCTGAAATTGTAGACTCAGCTCGAGGAGGCCTATGAACTAGCTTACGAGGAGTATCTCGAGAAGATTAAGGAGCATGACCTTGTGAGAGATGCCTATGCCCAGTGGACGAGCAACCAGATGGCGGTAAGTTTCAATCTCCTTGGTTGCAAAACATCTTAAGTCCCCATGTTTGAATCTGAGCTATCTCTTCCGTTTCTTGCAGAGTTTCACTCGGTTCATGATGACTGGAGTGCGAGAGGAACCACTCCCGCAGCCGCCTCATCCGGGGCCGACGCCAGTTGTTCCCGTCCAAGGAGGAGTTCTATTGCATGTACAAGCGTCGGCGTCGGTTGACCCCGGTAAGTTGCTAACTTGGCTAAGTTGCTAACTTGGTGTTACATGGCTAAGTTGCTAACTCCCTCCAACATGTAGGGATTGGGAGAATCCGGGAACGACACTCCTTGTGGTACGCCGATGCACCCCGGTCGCCATTCTCCTCGGTGCTTCGCCGAACCTCGGCATGGTTCTGCTTCCGGTGGCTCTCGTCGTGGTTCTACCTCCCCGAGCACCGTCGAAGTATTCCAGCCTCGCTTCACCCAAGCGGAGCTAGATGAGTACTCGGGTCCGCCGGGTGGTGCACCACCATAGTTTCTACATTGTACTAGCACATGACACATGCTATATGTGTAGAATGATCTATGTAGGATGACTATATGTACCGTATTGCTTGTGTGCTATATTTGTACTAAATTTGGGATTTGGTGCCATATTTGTGCTATATCTGTGATGTGACCTATATGTGTGCAATTCATATATGATACTGCTATTTTATATGCAATTGCTGTGCAAATGGAGCAAAATCAGGGAAATAAAAAAAATCTGGGCAGCAGCTGTGCCGACGGTGTCACCGTCGGCACAGGCCCGTGGCTGTGCCAAATGGCAGGACCTGTGCCGACGGTGACACCGTCGGCACAGCTGTGCCGTTCGCGCCATTTTTTCCCAGTTCAAATCGTCACGGGTTCCCGCCGTTTCTGGGAAAAAAAAGGGTGAAACTGTGCCGACGGTGAAACCGTCGGCACAGGCGGGCACGTTGACGGCAGCTGACGTGACGGCGAGCTGGGTGTGCCGACGATGGTGCGGCCGACGGCCACCGTCCAGCCGTCGGCGTACGGCTGTGCCGACGGTGTCCTTCTACGCCGACGGTGCCTGCGCGAACCCCGACGCCTTCTGTGCCGACGACTGTACGCCGACGGTCACCGTCGGCAGAGACGGTGCCGACGGTGGACTTACCTGTGCCGACGGTGCGGGGCCGTCGGCCCACGGCGTCGCTCCCGTAGTGTATGGAGTATCTAAACTACTTACGCGGTCCCAAATTAACCGTGTTAAATTTATCTAGATTCGTATGTATCTACACACTAGATTGTATCTAGAAAAATTTAAATCAGTTAATTTGGACGGAGGGTGTATCTGGATTACTACTAGTAGTATTCTTAAACTCAAACCTGCCATGGTCAATCCGGTGAGTACCTTTGTGAACTAGTGAGCAGCTTTTCGAAAATGGTGAATGGAACCTAGGTGCGCGCGCACCCATTTACGTAAAGTTCAAAATAATGCTATTTAAAAGTTTCAAAAAAATGTGAAGTAAAATTTTGTATTTATATACTATGTTGATACTTACTCGTGTGTGTTTTCACGGAAAAATACCATTGTATGTGACCTACACAAAAATGACAAAATGCAAATTCCTATTCCTGTGAATAGTACAAATTCCTGTTCACTATTCTCATTTGGACATTTTGTCATTTTTATGCAGGCTACACACAATGGTTTTTTTCGTGAAAACTTACACGAATAAGTATCAACATAATATGTACATGCAAAAATTTACTTCACATTTTTTTCAAAATTTTTAAATAACATTTTTTGAATTTTTCGTAAACGGGTGCGCGCGCATCCAGGTTCCAAACGTCCGGGTCGGCAGCTTTTGCTCTAGTATGCTGCGAGCCTTAATATGTTTTGTGAATTGTGCACCGGGAAACACTCAGCAGCTCCCGTGCTCACTAGAGCCATTTTTTCAAATTTTCAAAATGGATTTCTATCCCAATATACAGCCACAAATTTGTTTTATTTTCTGTACCCCAAAATACAACGGATTTTTACCGAAGTTTTGCACAAATACGCAGACTATGTTTGTACCATTATGTTTCTGACACTTATTATGAATTGGAGGGAGGTTTTTTCAAGAAAAAAAAACTTTAAACTGCCATCCTTGCACTGTTTCATTCGGTTTTTTTGATGTTAATGTTATTGCAAGTGTCATCAAAACAATTATATTACTTTTCAATGTAATCTATCTAATCTATTTGAATTACATCGTGTTTTATAGGACACAAATCTGCCATGGTCAATCATCTGGCTACCTTCTGAACAAGTCTAAGCGTGCGCTAGCATGCTGTTGTGAACCTGAATGATCTCTATGAATTGTGCACTTGTTATATTTCTTGCACTTTGACATGTAATCCTTATTTTATTTTGCATCTTTGCTTTGATGGTGGGGATATGGCCCATGACTAATGTTGCGTTATCATATCACTGCAAGCACTTTTCAATTCGATGACCTCATATCACAAACAATGGTCAAAATAACAAGAGAACTATACCAGCATCACCAAACGGTGATCGATTCTATAGAATCCTTCCACGACCATAGAACGCGTAGCAATAATCATCTCAACAATGCCTATTGCTACGCCTTGTTGAGATAATTATTGCCATGCCTGCATTGTGAACAGAAAAGATGTGTGTGTACACAATACCGAGGCCAATTATGTAGTGCCTTGCATAAATGTGATTCTTAAGATAGCCAGTAAAGTGGCTTATGAGGTAGTAGAATGCAAGAAATGTAAGTGTAGTTAGTCTCTAGAAGGTGTGGGATGGGCAATATAGGTAACTACATTTCAGTTTTTGTTTTCCAAGAATCATAGATTTCGGCATTTTCTTTGAGAACCCTACATTTTAACTTTGAACAAAATGAATTTGTGATCCGCCTACATGAGAAACAAATGTTTTTAGTAGCTTCTTTTCGTCTGGTGAAACTATCCATTTGGAAGAATGTTACATTTGTTTTCTGGTTTATTAAAAATTTTCTTGAATAAATAAATGATTCACTTATTTGAGTCATAGTTCACATATCAGAATTTGACATTTACTCTTAGATCCATCTGCAACTGCATCGATGTCTGTAGTGGCGCGGTACTCTGGGGACATCGATGCTACAGCCTCATAAGCCTCCGTCATGCCCTCTTGCAGCTTAAGGATCGACCCAGGGTATGCACTTAGCCACTTAACTTCTATTATGCAGGTGTATGGTTCTTCCGGTTTATCATTTCTTCCCAATTTGTTTCAGACCAGTGTCGATTGAAGTGTTAGCATACCCACCGAATTGATGTATGAGATGAAGCTACAATGGTGAAATTTACCACATATTACAGCCGTTAGAGTGGAAAATATAATGGTGAAATCAGCTCCTTCCTTTATGTGATATTTTCATGTACCTTTGGAAACTTTCAAGTAACATGTATGATGCGACATGTGTGTGAAAAAAATGATTACATGGACCGTGTGATCATCCATAATGCCAGATGACAGACCGTGTACTGCCACAGTCGAAGCATCTGTGACGGCCTCAAAGGCGGTGATCAGTGTCGTTTGCTTGGGTGAGGAGCCTTCTGCCGCGGCAGCACCCACACTCTCCAACTCTGCCGCTGCAGGGAGACCGGTAGGCGTGGCCGCACCCATCGATAGAACCTTTACCGCTGCAGCCAAATTTTTTGCTAAACCTGAAGAAGCAAAAATATCCGCCGACGCATAAATTGGTGCTGATCTAGTTGCACGTGAAGCTGCCTCCTCTTCCTCTACCAACTGAAACCAACTTTTCTTTGGCTCTGAATGTACCCCAATTTCAGTGGATCCCCGCAGCTTTGTTCCATTCGGTGTAATTTCAATTTCAATGGCTCCAACATTAAAAACAAACTCCCCATCCACAGCCCCTAAGGTGCCTTGTCCCTCGGCTGTGGAGGTGTTGGGTTCGGCACTGTTGGCCTTTGAAACATTCTTGGGTTGTTCATTATTTTTCTCGTTTGCATTGTTCGCTTCATCATCGTCATTCCCATTGCCATTTTTTGGGTTCCCATCCTGTGGTGCCTCAGCCATCACTGTATCTTGCCAAGGTTCAACCTCAATATCAAAACAAAAGCCCTTCCCATCGTAAGTGTGATTGGCTTTCTCCGGAATCGCCTCCGGATCAACCACAGAGATTCTTTGTCTAACAATCCCTCTGTCTCGTGTGAACAACATGTCCACCTCCTGTGTAATACCAAACAACGATCCCAAAGCGAACAGCCCCAAGTAATCTCTACGCAAGTCATCGGGGCACCCTCTAATCCTCACCCAAACATCAAATAAATCCCAGCTATCGATGTCCTTTGTTGCCCAATCTTCAAAGTGTAAGACTTGCGCCGTTCCTTCCACTGGAAGTCTTTTGATTCTTTTCATCCTAGCCAAGTCTTGCTTTGTGGGATAAACCACTCTAAAATTGTTGCCATCAATTGACTGAATGTCCCATTGCTCATTATTTGGTATCAACCAATTTAACTCTTGGACAATCTGCTGGTCAGACATACCTTCCCCTTCAATCCTCACCACCCCAACTTTGCCAATGTCTCTCTTCGAGCGTAGTGTAGGACTTCTTGGGATGTCGAATAGGAGGAGTCTATCAGAGGCCAGACCATACGTAGCAACCGGCTTGGGCATATTCAGAAGATGACATTCCAGAGACTTGTGCAAAGGAGATTCACAGTAGAGACAGAACAGATTAGTGCAGTCCACTGCGAAGTGACCAGTAAGCCCACACTTGAAGCATTCAACCTTGCTATTTTTTTTGGCATTCTTCAAAGCAGCCAAGGCAACCTGACGTGCCATCTCCTCTTCTCAAACCCCTTGAGCTGCTATCGGCTGTGTCACTACATCAGTTGCACCACTTGCCGTCTGTGGCAAGTTGGTAGGCAGCGACACTACATTCGAAACCACATCCTTCTGCACAACGACCGGTTGTTCCTTTTCCTTCACAACTGGCACATAACGATCTCCTCTACCGCGATAGTTTGATCTACCTCGACCACCACGGCCACCTCTATTCCCATAGCCACCAGATGGTCGGTACTGTCGACCATTCTGGGCTCGATAATTTCCCAGATGAGTTAAAGCCTTGATTTCCTTCATAAAAACCTCCATCGAACTCGCCAAAATCCCCCGAGAACCCTGAATTCTGGTAGCCACCGATTTGATTCTCCCAACCACCTTGGTCAGAGTACCAACCATCATTCCACTGACCTCTGAACTTGTTGTACCCGTTGTTTTTTGGGCCATTGTTGCGAAGCATGTGCGGAGGGAGCCCAACTGTGGCTCTACTGCCATTTCCCATACTTCGGAAGCCTGAATTGCCATGGTTCATACTGTTCCCCATCGAGGTTCCTCCCTGCTCGAAGAATCGCGGTGGCTCCCTCGGCGGTGGCAGGAAACCACCACCACGACCTTGGGCGGCACCTCCCTGGTTTTGCCCTCCATTGCGATCCACCAGAGGTCCACCCCTGTCAAAAGCGCCGCGACCTCTAGTCGTCATGCTCTGCTAAAAATTCACTTGGAATTGTATGCACATCCTGGACCCATATTTTTCCAAGACATCTTCGGAAGAGATTGAGATTTGTCCCCTCCTCGGTGATTTTGTACCTATGAATGTTACAAGAATTTTGTAAGCTAGTACTATGTATATTATTTCATATGTAGCAGGTTATATATAACTATGAATTATTAGTTTGGTGTTTATACCAAAGGGGTCAGATTATACTTTCACCCCTTACCCCAAAATCGAAGAGATATGAGGAAATCGCCCTGGCTTGGAAGGGTCCTGTGGGTTGGGTGCACGATAGCGGCCCGAGCAACCGAGCACAAGTTAGTTCTTGTTTTAGTTTATTGTTGTAATTGCAAAATTGATCAGAAGATGAATGGTGATATTATGTCCCTTTTCCAAAATCAATTTTACTTGTTGATGTTTTTACCTATTTGTATCTATACGACGTGTGATAAATTTTCATGTTTAATTTCGTGCAAAAAGTTTATTTGAAAAACTAGCTAGAGCACTTGCATACACCATACGATCACCAAACACATTTAAAACAAGCATACATTAGGTAATTTTATGTTCTTCAATTATTATTATTATTATATTATATACAATTCCAATACCATGTGGAGAGCACGCACATGTTGTGAATTACTTTGGAATCTAACTTGCAAGACATATTTGCCAATGGTTGGAAATTTTGTATAAGCATAGGTATCTAACAATAAACTAGAATGACGACTAGGATATTTATTTGATTGTACAATTTATAGATCTCTATCATGGTATTTGTGGATATCAATATATACACATAGGCACATGCATATATAAATACAC